>NC_041388.1:5802235-5824710 GCF_002162155.2 Triticum dicoccoides | reverse complement strand
GTCGCCGGAGAGGAGGAGGAGGAGGAGGTCGCCGGAGAGGAGGAGGGTAGTATGGTGGAGGAGAGAAGGGAAGATGGAGTGGAGGAGAGGAGGAGATGGAGTGGAGGAGAGATGGAGTGGAGGAGAAAAATGAAGGAGGAGAGGACCACGCCCAGCCATATATATGGCATAGTATTACTAACTTTTTTTTTTATTTTTTTGATTTATTTTGAATTTTGAAGGCGGGAAGATACTAATGGCGCACCATGGGCAGGTGCGCCATTAGTAACTTTTTTTTATTTTGTTGACTTATTTTGAATTTTGAAGGCGGGAAGATAGTAATGGCGCACCATGGGCAGGTGCGCCATTAGTAAGTTTGAATTTTTTTGCCTCTCCAGATCTTAAAAGCCCCGTATCTTTTTTTCTGTTAGGTTTTTGAGGATTTTGAAAATGTTTAACGGTGTTCCCAGAAAAGTTCATATATTTAATAAAAATAACACTTGGAAAAGTTTGTAATTTGCAAAAAAGTTCACAGAAAATGAAAAACAATTCATGGGTTAAAAAAAGTTCACACAGATTTGGGAAAAAGTTTGTAATTTGAGAAAAATTCACGAAATTTGGATAAAATGACAAAATTGAGAAAAGTTCACTTATTTAAAACAAAGTTCAGAGACATTTGGAAAAGGAAAAAAATATTTGAAAGAAGTTCACGATCTCTGAAAAGTTCACAAATTTTATAAAAAAGAAAAAGAAGGTGAAACAGGAAAAGTAAAGAAGAAAAAGAAGGCGAAAAACGAAAAAAAGAGAGAGAAAACCGGCAGGTGAAAACTTGAAGAAAACGTCCCAGAAACAAATGCAGTAAAAATCATTGGAAAAAGCTTTCATAAAAACTGTTGGAAAATAGAACCTACATAAGAAGCCAGCCGGCCCATTTACCTATATAATACTCCATCCGTTCTCTTGACATAAGAAGCCAGCCGCCTACTATAAAGTGAAGGGTTTTCGCCAATTAGCGATCTGTACTAATATCCCACGCTCAAGGTGCGGAATAGGAACTGGGCGTACCAATTCACGCATTGGTGCCAAATATGATTTGCCACCCCACTCAATCAGTTTTCTGTTATTTTTTCCATCTATGCTTAACACTAATGGATTGGGATAGATTTTTTTCTATGTTTCGTCCCCCTTTTTTTTCTTTAATTTTTATTTGTTCTCTCAGTGCCATTTTTCATTGTGTATAGAAAATAATGTTCGTAAATTTTTTACAAAATATTCGGAATGTATTTTGAAAACGTTATGTCATATTTTGCAAAAGAATGTTTGCATGAATTTTAAAAAATGTTCACCATGCGTTAAGAAAACATTAGCCGTGTCCTTTAAGAAGGTTGATTTCCTTTTAAATTTAGTTTCTTTTAAATTTTCCTTTATTCATTTCTTTTTTTTCCATTTTTCCTTTCCTATTTTTCTATTTTTTGGTTCCTTTTTAATACATTTTGAACATTTGCAAAATGCACATTGATTGTTTTTTCTTATTCACCACTCCTGATGATGAGTTGTTGTGCGACACCTCAAGTCTGAACCCTTCGAGGGTGATTCCTCCAAGGTCACCTTGTCGGTTACATCGAGTAGGAATCCATCGAGGGTGATTCCTCAGATTCCCCCTTGATGTTATGGACACACGGTTACCTTGACCTTCACCTCGGTCCTTTGTTGAAGTTGGGTCAGGCCAAGGGGTACCCTCGAGAGTTATTGAAGTTGGGTTGACCATGAGGGTACCCGCAATGTAATGACGTGGCACGACCGGGTAGGCAGAGACCTCCCTAGAGAGGGATGGGCCTGGCCCCTGTCGTAAGTCCGTGAAATGGGGTGAGAGGATCATCGATCGTTCCCGCGAGCTCCGTATACACTAACGGGTTTGGATATGTGATCTGAGTAGGCCTCTAGCCATTTTGCACTAACCACCACGCGGGAATAAGTATGGGCATTCGGCGCCATACAATTCTTCCGAAAGCTCTACAGACATCACAGTTCAGAGATGTGGCACAGAGACTAGTAGATATCCTACAGATCAGGTGAAGCTGGACCGCCCACGCAATGTGCAGGAGTGCTTAGGATGAGCGGCCGAACCACCCTTCACATTTAGGATGTAGACAGGCGTGCTGACCTCTCTGCTGAGCCTAGGTAGGACTATGGTGTGTCGATTAGCCGAGGACGGGCATGCCCAGGAAAAGTGTGTCTGGCCGGAGTTAATCGAGTGTGTTGGGTAAGTTGGTGCACCCCTGCAAGGAAGTAATCTATTTGAATAGCCGTGTCCATGGTAACGGGTGCTCAGAGTTGTATTCCGATCTACTACAACTAGAACGGGATACTTGTTACACTAAACTCATATGATGGCTCCGGCATCGCTTTCTCGCAGTGAGTCGAGGAAGGATTTCTGGGCGCGGCTAATATATAACTGAGTCGAGGAGGGTGGAGAAACCGTGAGGGGAGGGGAGGGGAGGAGAGGAGGGAGGAGGAGGTCGCCGGATAGGAGGAGGAGGAGGTCACCGGAGAGGAGGAGGAGGAGGAGGTCGCCGGAGAGGAGGAGGAGGAGGAGGTCACCGGAGAGGAGGAGGGTAGTATGGTGGAGGAGAGAAGGGAAGATGGAGTGGAGGAGAGATGGAGTGGAGGAGAAAAATGATGGAGGAGAGGACCACGCCCAGACATATATATGGCATAGTAATGGTGCACCGCGGGCAGGTGCGCCATTACTAACTTTTATTTTTATTTTTTTGATTTATTTTGAATTTTGAAGGCGAGAAGATATTAATGGCGCACCATGGGCAGGTGCGCCATTAGTAACTTTTTTTTTATTTTGTTGACTTATTTTGAATTTTGAAGGCGGGAAGATACTAATGGCGCACCATGGGCAGGTGCGCCACTAGTAAGTTTGAATTTTTTTGAATATTTTTGCCTCTCCGGATATTAAAAGCCCCGATCTTTTTTCTGTTAGGTTTTTGAGGATTTTGAAAATGTTTAACGGGGTTCCCAGAAAAGTTCATATATTTAATAAAAATAACACTTGGAAAAGTTTGTAATTTGCAAAAAAGTTCACAGAAAATGAAAAACAATTCATGGGTTAAAAAAAGTTCACACAGATTTGGGAAAAAGTTTGTAATTTGAGAAAAGTTCACCAAATTTGGATAAAATGACAAAATTGAGAAAAGTTCACTTATTTAAAACAAAGTTTAGAGACATTTGGAAAAGGAAAAAAATATTTGAAAGAAGTTCACGGATCTCTGAAAAGTTCACAAATTTTATAAAAAAGAAAAAGAAGGTGAAACAGGAAAAGTAAATAAGAAAAAGAAGGCGAAAAACGAAAAAAAGAGAGAGAAAACCGGCAGGTGATAACACGAAGAAAACGTCCCAGAAACAAATGCAGTAAAAATCATTGGAAAAAGCTTCCATAAAAACTGTTGGAAAACAGAACCTACATAATAAGCCAGCCGGCCCATTTACCCATATAATACTCCATCCGTTCTCTTGACATAAGAAGCCAGCCGCCTACTATACAGTGAAGGGTGTTCGCCGATTAGCGATCTGTACTAATATCCCGCGCTCAAGGTGCAGAATAGGAACTTAGCGTACCAATTCACGCATCGGTGCCAAATATGATTTGCCACCCCACTCAATCAGTTTTCTGTTATTTTTTCCATCTGTGCTTAACACTAATGGACTGGGATAGATTTTTTTCTATATTTTGTCCCCTTTTATTTTTTTATTTAATTTTTATTTGTTCTCTCAGTGCCATTTTTCATTGTGTATAGAAAATAATGTTCGTAAAGTTTTTACAAAATATTCGGAATGTATTTTGAAAACGTTATGTCATATTTTGTAAAAGAATGTTTGCATGAATTTTAAAAAATGTTCACCATGCGTTAAGAAAACATTAGCCGTGTCCTTTAAGAAGGTTGATTTCCTTTTAAATTTAGTTTCTTTTTAATTTTCCTTTATTCATTTGTTTTTTTCCATTTTTCCTTTCCTATTTTTTTATTTTTTGGTTCCTTTTTAATACATTTTGAACATTTGCAAAATGCACATTGATTGTTTTTTCTTATTCACCACTCCTGATGATGAGTTGTTGTGCGACACCTCAAGTCTGAACCCTTCGAGGGTGATTCCTCCAAGGTCACCTTGACGGTTACATCGAGTAGGAATCCATCGAGGGTGATTCCTCAGATTCCCCCTTGATGTTATGGACACACGGTTACCTTGACCTTCACCTCGGTCCTTTGTTGAAGTTGGGTCGGCCCAAGTGGTACCCTCGAGAGTTATTGAAGTTGGGTTGACCATGAGGGTACCCGCAATGTAATGACGTGGCACGACCGGGCAGGCAGAGACCTCCCTAGAGAGGGGATGGGCCTGGCCCCTGTCGTAAGTCCGTGAAATGGGGTGAGAGGATCATCGATCGTTCCCGCGAGCTCCGTATACACTAACGGGTTTGGATATGTGATCTGAGTAGGCCTCTAGCCATTTCGCACTAACCACCACGCGGGAATAAGTATGGGCATTCGGCGCCATACAATTCTTCCGAAAGCTCTACAGACATCACAGTTCAGAGATGTGGCACAGAGACTAGTAGATATCCTACAGATCAGGTGAAGCTGGACCGCCCACGCAATGTGCAGGAGTGCTTAGGATGAGCGGCCGAACCACCCTTCACATTTAGGATGTAGACAGGCGTGCTGACCTCTCTGCTGAGCCTAGGTAGGACTATGGTGTGTCGATTAGCCGAGGACGGGCATGCCCAGGAAAAGTGTGTCTGACCGGAGTTAATCGAGTGTGTTGGGTAAGTTGGTGTACCCCTGCAAGGAAGTAATCTATTTGAATAGCCGTGTCCATGGTAACGGGTGCTCCGAGTTGTATTCCGATCTACTACAACTAGAACGGGATACTTGTTGCACTAAACTCATATGATGGCTCCGGCATCGCTTTCTCGCAGTGAGTCGAGGAAGGATTTCTGGGCGTGGCTAATATATACCTCAGTCGAGGAGGGAGGAGAAACCGTGAGGGGAGGGGAGGGGAGGAGAGGAGGGAGGAGGAGGTCGCCGGATAGGAGGAGGAGGAGGTCGTCGGAGAGGAGGAGGAGGAGGTCGCCGAAGAGGAGGAGGAGGAGGAGGTCGCTGGAGAGGAGGAGGGTAGTATGGTGGAGGAGAGAAGGGAAGATGGAGTGGAGGAGAGGAGGAGATGGAGTGGAGGACAGATGGAGTGGAGGAAAAAAATGAAGGAGGAGAGGACCACACCCAGCCATATATATGGCATAGTAATGGCGCACCACGGGCAGGTGCGCCTTTACTAACTTTATTTTTTTATTTTTTTTTTGATTTATTTTGATTTTTGAAGGCGGGAAGATACTAATGGCGCACCATGGGCAGGTGCGCCATTAGTAACTTTTTTTTTATTTTGTTGACTTATTTTGAATTTTGAAGGCGGGAAGATACTAATGGCGCACCATGGGCAGGTGCGCCATTAGTAAGTTTGAATTTTTTTGCCTCTCCAGATCTTAAAAGCCCCATATCTTTTTTTCTGTTAGGTTTTTGAGGATTTTGAAAATGTTTAACAGGGTTCCCAGAAATGTTCACATATTTAATAAAAATAACACTTGGAAAAGTTTGTAATTTGCAAAAAAGTTCACAGAAAATGAAAAACAATTCATGGGTTAAAAAAAGTTCACACAGATTTGGGAAAAAGTTTGTAATTTGAGAAAAGTTCATGAAATTTGGATAAAATGACAAAATTGAGAAAAGTTCACTTATTTAAAACAAAGTTCAGAGACATTTGGAAAAGGAAAAAAATTCTCGAGTAGATGAAAAGGAAAAAAAATTCGGATGTAACTTGTCGAGTAGATGATTTTTCATATAAAAAACTTTTTCATCCGAGTTCGTACGCAAAAGTTATGCCCATTTCTACAAATTCTCGAGAGATTTTGTAAAAAAGTCGAAAATTCATGTTTGTAAATTTTGCTAACAACTAGACCACATATCACATGGGAATCTTATTTTCTTTTATTTTTTTTGACATTTCTATCATTTTCTTTTATTTTTTTTGAAACTGAAAAAGCGGTGCGTCATTAGTAGTTTTGAAAAAAATTAATTTTTTTACTAATGGCGCACCGTGGATGTGGTGCGCCATTACTAGTTCAACTAGTAATGGCGCACCACTCCCACGGTGCGCCATTAGTAGTTTTGAAAAAATTAATTTTTTTATGAATGGCGCACCGTGGACGTGGTGCGCCATTAGTATTTGCACCACTAATGGCGCACCAACACATGGTGCGCCATTAGTATATAGTAATGGCGCACCACATGTCTGGTGCGCCATTAGTGTCAATTCCATCTATAGCCCTTTTCCTAGTAGTGATGCTGCCTTCATACTCGTCCTTTTGTAGAGGAAATAGTGTTATGTTACATGCAATCATCAAAGTTAGGAACTACATGACATGAAATGCTAGTTGTGTAGAACTTACCGTTATAGAATTCTTGTATGATTTTTTCTGAAGCTTGTTGCAATCCGAACGTAGCAGGCTTGAACATATTTTCCAACTGAAAATATGTATTTCTGCCTGAATAGATAGCGAGGCATAGGTTAGGATAGCGGTGAAGCATAGGTAGTGCATGATTGCAAATGTAATTTAGTGTTCGGCAAACCTGTGTGAAATCGTCGGTAATTTTATCTTCGTCCCATGTCAACATGTATTTGAGTGTGTACGCCCCGCATGAATAACTGTGATGTAAGTTCAAGTTAAGTACTGTAATGTAGGTGAGGGATCATGTAGTTGCCTGTACGTACCCATCCGTCTATTGTGGTATGTTAGTATAGCAAGTGGTTTTCCACTGGGTAATATTGATGGGTTTAGGCGGTGTTAACAAGCCATCCTCGGCCGCTTCGTTGATACATGCCTGAATGGACTCCACCTGGTGTATGAGGAGTAATTCAAGGGATTGCGTCAGTGCTTTTCAAAAAGTGTCACATGAGGTAAGAGGAAGCAAGAGAGCAAGCTTACCAGTGCAGTTTCCTTGGCAATGTCACAATATGCTTGGATGGAGTTTAGGACCTGGATCTCTTCTTTGTCTAAATTAAACACGAGTAATAACCAATGCATGCTGTGCACATTCATTGGGACACGTACCTGGCAGAAAATTAAAGCGGACTCAATTTAGGGAAAATCAAGATATACAGTTGAACAAGTTAGGAAACATGCATACCATTTTGTGTCCTACAAATTTCGTTGCTACATTAGCAACATGTGGGCTTTTGCATCCCATTGGAATACCCCCAAATTCGCCTAGCAATCTTATGCTTTCTACGGTGAAAATGAATGATGTAGCATCAGTTGCAACATTGCTAATGTGTGCATATGCATTAATAACCTGCAAAATTTGTAGTCATGTAATATGGCACAATTTAGAATACTTGATGTGGATTGCAGTATACGGGCCTTACGTCATCGACGAAGAATAGTTTGCTAACATTTGGCTTGAGTTGATGAACTGTTAGCACAATGTCTTCGATGTGAACTACCTCAACAAGGTCGTGACTCCCTCGAATGAAAAGTGCAGCCTCATAGTCTTTATCTGTCAATATGTAATCATTGTTGAATACATGCTTCCGTGGTGGGATGTCTTGGACCAACTCCTTGTTTTGCACCACAGGTTTTGCACTAGGTGTACCAGCAGAAGTTCGTGCTTTCCAAGCGTCAAACCCAGGAGTTGATGAAAACTTTCCATTGCTTGGTTGCTGAAGGTGGAGCGTGCAGCCATGGAACAGACGATGACTGAGGAACATGCATCCATGGATCAGAGGTTGAAGCATTTCCATGACGATATGGACCTAAAGTTGAAGCAGGAGCGTAAGGACCTGGATCGCGCTATGCAGCTCGGGCGTGGCAGGATGGAATTCAATATCATGCAGGCGCGTGTGAACATGGACCATATGTTGCAGTAGGAGCGTAATGACATGAATCACAAGGCCAAGATGGAGGAGATCCGCATGGAAGGGAATATGATGCAAGTGTTGGAAATATGCCCTAGAGGCAATAATAAAAGTATTATTATATTTCATTGTTCATGATAATTGTCTTTTATTCATGCTATAACTGTATTATCTGGAAATCGTAATACACGTGTGAATACATAGACCTCAATATGTCCCTAGTGAGCCTCTAGTTGACTAGCTCGTTGTGATCAACAGATAGTCATGATTTCCTGGCTATGGACATTGGATGTCGTTGATAACGGGATCACATCATTAGGAGAATGATGTGATGGACAAGACCCAATCCTAAGCATAGCACAAAGGTCGTTTAGCTCGTTTGCTAGAGCTTTGCCAATGTCAAGTATCTCTTCCTTAGACCATGAGATCGTGTAACTCCCGGATACCGTAGGAGTGCCTTGGGTGTATCAAACGTCACAACGTAACTGGGTGACTATAAAGGTGCATTACAGGTATCTCCGAAAGTAGCTGTTGGGTTGACACGGATCGAGACTGGGATTTGTCACTCCGTATGACGGAGAGGTATCTCTGGGCCCACTCGGTAATGCATCATCATAATGAGCTCAAGGTGACCAAAGTGTTGGCCACGAGATCATGCATTACGGTACGAGTAAAGTGACTTGCCGGTAACGAGACTGAACAAGGTATTGGGATACCGACGATCGAGTCTCGGGCAAGTAACGTACCGATTGACAAAGGGAATTGTATACAGGGTTTGATCGAATCCTCGACATCGTGGTTCATCCGATGACAACATCGAGAATCATGTGGGAGCCAACATGGGTATCCAGATCCCGCTGTTGGTTATTGACCGGAGAACGTCTCGGTCATGTCTACATGTCTCCCGAACCCGTAGGGTCTACACACTTAAGGTTCGATGGCGCTAGGGTTATAAAGGAAGTTTGTATATGGTTACCTAATGTTGTTCGGAGTCCCGGATGAGATCCCGGACATCACGAGGAGTTCCGGAATGGTCCGGAGGTAAAGATTTATATATGGGAAGTCCTATTTTGGCCACCGGAAAATGTTCGGGATTTTTCGGTATTGTACCGGGAAGGTTCTAGAAGGTTCCGGAGTGGGGCCCACCTGCATGGGGGGACCCACATGAACGTGAGTAGTGGGGGAAAGGCCCCACACCCCTAGTCAAGGCGCACCAAGATCCCCCCTTAGAAGGAATAAGATCATATCCCGAAGGGATAAGATCAAGATCCCTAAAAAGGGGGGATAACAATCGGTGGGGAAGGAAATGATGGGATTTCTTTCCTCCCACCTTGGCCAACGCCCCAATGGACTTGGAGGGCAAGAAACCAGCCCCTCCACCCCTATATATAGTGGGGAGGCGCATGGGAGCTTAACACAAGCCAAGGCGCAGCCCCTCCCCTCCCCAACACCTCTCCTCCTCCGTATATGCTTGGCGAAGCCCTGTCGGAGTACTGCTGCACCAACTACACCATGTCGTCATGCTGCCGTTGGAGCAATCTTCCTCAACCTCTCCTTCCCCCTTGCTGGATCAAGAAGGAGGAGACGTCTCCCGTCCCATACGTGTGTTGAACGCGGAGGTGCTGTCCGTTCAGCACTTGGACATCGGTGATCCGAATCACGTTCGAGTACGACTCCATCATCACCATCCCCTTGGCTAGCTTCCGCTCGTTATATACAAGTGGTATGTAGATGCAAACTCTCTCCCTTGACTCGTTGCTTAGATGAACTCATAGATGGATCTTGGTGAAACCGTAGGAAAATTTTTAATTTTCTGCAACGTTCCCCAACAGTGGCATCATGAGCTAGGTCTATGGTAGTTCTCTTTGCACGAGTAGAACACAATTTTGTTGTGGGCGTGGATTTTGTCATCTTACTTGCCTCTACTAGTCTTTTCTTGCTTCAGCGGTATTGTGGGATGAAGCGGCTCGGACCAACCTTACACGTACGCTTACGTGAGACCGGTTCCACCGACTGACATGCACTAGTTGCATATGGTGGCTGGCGGGTGTCTGTCTCTCCCACTTTAGTTGGAGCGGATTCGATGAAAAGGGCCCTTATGAAGGGTAAATAGAAGTTGACAAAATCACGTTGTGATTATTCGTAGGTAAGAAAACGTTCTTGCTAGAACCCAATTGCAGCCACGTAAAAGATGCAACAACAATTAGAGGACGTCTAACTTGTTTTTGCAGCGATTGATCATGTGATGTGATATGGCCAGAAGTTGTGATGAATGATGAATTGTGATGTATGAGATCATGTTCTTTGTAATAGGATTCACGACTTGCATGTCGATGAGTATGACAACCGGCAGGAGCCATAGGAGTTGTCTTTATTTTTTGTATGACCTGCGTGTCATTGAAGAACGCCATGTAACTCACTTTACTTTATTGCTAAACGCGTTAGCCATAGAAGTAGAAGTAGTCGTTGGCGTGAAAACTTCATGAAGACACGATGATGGAGATCATGATGATGGAGATCATGGTGTCAAGCCGGTGACAAGATGATCATGGAGCCCCGAAGATGAAGATCAATGGAGCTATATGATATTGGCCATATCATGTCACAACTATATAATTGCATGTGATGTTTATTATGTTTATGCATCTTGTTTACTTAGGATGACGGTAGTAAATAAGATGATCCCTTACAAAAATTTCAAGAAGTGTTCTCCCGTAACTGTGCACCGTTGCTACAGTTCGTCGCTTCTAAGCACCACGTGATGATCGGGTGTGATGGATTCTTACATTCACATACAACGGGTGTAAGATAGTTTTACACAGCGAAAACACTTAGGGTTAACTTGACGAGCCTAGCATGTGCAGACATGGCCTCGGAACACGGAGACCGAAAGGTCGAACACGAGTCGTATGGAAGATACGATCAACATGAGAATGTTCACCGACGATGACTAGTCCGTCTCACGTGATGATCGGACACGGCCTAGTCGACTCGGATCGTGTAACACTTAGATGACTAAAGGGATGTCTAATCTGAGTGGGAGTTCATAATTTGATTAGAACTTAATTATCATGAACTTAGTCTAAAACCTTTGCAAATATGTCTTGTAGATCAAATGGCCAACGCTCATGTCAACATGAACTTCAACGCGTTCCTAGAGAAAACCAAGCTGAAAGATGATGGCAGCAACTATACGGACAGGGTCCGGAACCTGAGGATCATCCTCATAGCTGCCAGGAAACAATATGTCCTAGAAGGACCGCTAGGTGACACTCCCGTCCCAGAGAACCAAGACATTATGAATGCTTGGCAAACTCGCGCTGATGATTACTCCCTCGTTCAGTGCGGCATGCTTTACAGCTTAGAACCGGGGCTCCAAAAGCGTTTTGAGCATCACGGAGCATATGAGATGTTCGAAGAGCTGAAACTAGTTTTCCAAGCTCATGCCCGGGTCGAGAGATATGATGTCTCTGACAAGTTCTACAGTTGTAAGATGGAGGAAAACAGTTCTGTCAGTGAGCACATCCTGAAGATGTCTGGGTTGCACAACCGTATGACCCAGCTGAACATTAACCTCCCAGATGAGGCGGTCATTGACAGAATCCTCCAGTCGCTCCCACCAAGCTACAAGAGCTTTGTGATGAACTACAACATGCAGGGGATGGAAAAGACCATTCCTGAAGTGTTCTCGATGCTGAAGTCAACAGAGGCTGAAATCAAGAAAGAACATCAAGTGTTGATGGTCAATAAGACCACTAAGTTCAAGAAGGGCAAGGGTAAGAAGAACTTCAAGAAGGACGGCAAGGAGGTTGCCGCGCCTGGTAAGCCAGTTACCGGGAAGAAGTCAAAGAATGGACCTAAGCCTGAGACTGAGTGCTTTTATGGCAAGGGGAAGGGTCACTGGAAGCGGAACTGCCCCAAATACTTAGCAGATAAGAAGGCCGGCAAAACCAAAGGTATATTTGATATACATGTAATTGATGTGTACCTTACCAGTACTCGTAGTAACTCCTGGGTATTTGATACCGGTGCCGTTGCTCATATTTGTAACTCACAGCAGGAGCTGCGGAATAAACGGAGACTGGCGAAGGACGAGGTGACGATGCGCGTCGGGAATGGTCCCAGAGTCGATGTGATCACCGTCGGCACGCTGCCTCTACATTTACCTACGGGATTAGTTTTGAACCTTAATAATTGTTAGTTAGTGCCAAGTTTGAGCATGAACATTGTATCTGGATCTCGTTTAATACGAGATGGCTACTCATTTAAGTCTGAGAATAATGGTTGTTCGATTTATATGAGAGATATGTTTTATGGTCATGCTCCGATGGTCAATGGTTTATTCTTAATGAATCTCGAGCGTAATATTACACATGTTCATAGTGTAGATGCCAAAAGATGTAAAGTTGATAACGATAGTCCCACATACTTGTGGCACTGCCGCCTTGGTCACATTGGTGTCAAGCGCATGAAGAAGCTCCATGCCGATGGACTTTTAGAGTCTCTTGATTATGAATCGTTTGACACGTGCGAACCATGCCTCATGGTCAAGATGACCAAGACTCCGTTCTCCGGAACAATGGAGCGAGCAACCAACTTATTGGAAATCATACATACCGATGTGTGCGGTCCAATGAGCGTTGAGGCTCGCGGAGGATATCGTTATGTTCTCACTCTCACTGATGACTTAAGTAGATATGGGTATGTCTACTTAATGAAACACAAGTCTGAGACCTTTGAAAAGTTCAAGGAATTTCAGAATGAGGTGGAGAATCAACGTGACCGAAAGATAAAGTGCCTACGATCAGATCGTGGAGGAGAATATTTAAGTCACGAATTTGGCACACACTTAAGGAAATGTGGAATCGTTTCACAACTCACGCCGCCTAGAACACCTCAGCGAAACGGTGTGTCCGAACGTCGTAATCGCACTCTATTGGATATGGTGCGGTCTATGATGTCTCTTACTGATTTACCGCTATCATTTTGGGGATACGCTCTAGAGACAGCTACATTCACTTTAAATAGGGCACCGTCTAAATCCGTTGAGACGACACCGTATGAATTATGGTTTGGGAAGAAACCTAAGCTGTCGTTTCTAAAAGTTTGGGGATGCGATGCTTATGTCAAGAAACTTCAACCTGAAAAGCTCGAACCCAAGTCGGAAAAATGCGTCTTCATAGGATACCCTAAGGAAACTGTCGGGTATACCTTCTACTTAAGATCCGAGGGCAAAAATCTTTGTTGCCAAGAACGGATGCTTTCTGGAAAAAGAGTTTCTCTCGAAAGAAGTAAGTGGGAGGAAAGTAGAACTCGATGAAGTACTACCTCTCGAACGAGAAAGTGGTGCAGCTCAGGAAAATGTTCCTGTGATGCCCACACCAACTGAAGAGGAAACCAATGATGATGATCAAGGTACTTCGGATCAAGTTGCTACTGAACTTCGTAGGTCCACAAGGACACGTTCCGCACCAGAGTGGTACGGCAACCCCGTCCTGGAAATCATGTTGTTAGACAACGGTGAACCTTCGAACTATGAAGAAGCGATGGCGGGCCCAGATTCCAACAAATGGCTTGAAGCCATGACATCCGAGATAGAATCCATGTATGAAAACAAAGTATGGACTTTGACAGACTTGCCCGATGATCGGCGAGCGATAGAAAACAAATGGATCTTTAAGAAGAAGACAGACGCGGATGGTAATGTCACCATCTATAAAGCTCGACTTGTCGCTAAGGGTTATCGAGAGGTTCAAGGGTTGACTACGACGAGACATTCTCTCCCGTAGCGAAGCTAAAGTCCGTCCGAATCATGTTAGCAATTGCCACATACTATGATTATGAGATATGGCAGATGGACGTCAAAACAGCATTCCTTAACGGGCATCTTAAGGAAGAACTGTATATGATGCAGCCAGAAGGTTTTGTCGATCCTAAGAACGCTAACAAAGTATGCAAGCTCCAGCGATCCATTTATGGGCTGGTGCAAGCATCTCGGAGTTGGAATATTCGCTTTGATGAGATGATCAAAGCGTTTGGGTTTATGCAGACTTATGGAGAAGCCTGCGTTTACAAGAAAGTGAGTGGGAGCTCTGTAGCATTTCTCATATTATATGTAGATGACATACTCTTGATGGGAAATAATATAGAATTTCTGGACAGCATTAAGGCCTACTTGAATAAGTGTTTTTCAATGAAGGACCTTGGAGAAGCTGCTTACATATTAGGCATCAAGATCTATAGAGATAGATCGAGATGCCTCATAGGTCTTTCACAAAGCACATACCTTGATAAGATTTTGAAGAGGTTCAAAATGGATCAGTCCAAGAAGGGGTTCTTGCCTATGTTACAAGGTGTGAGATTGAGCTCGGCTCAGTCACCGACCACGGCAAAAGATAAAGAAGAGATGAGTGTCATCCCCTATGCTTCAGCCATAGGATCTATTATGTATGCCATGCTGTGTACCAGACCTGATGTAAACCTTGCCGTGAGTTTGGTAGCTAGATACCAAAGTAATCCCGGCAAGGAACACTGGACAGCAGTCAAGAATATCCTGAAGTACCTGAAAAGGACAAAGGACATGTTTCTCGTTTATGGAGGAGACGAAGAGCTTGTCGTAAAGGGTTACGTCGACGCTAGCTTCGACTCAGATCCGGATGACTCTAAGTCACAAACCGGATACGTGTGTATGTTGAATGGTGGAGCAGTAAGCTGGTGCAGCTGCAAGCAGAGCGTCATGGCGGGATCTACGTGTGAAGCGGAGTACATGGCAGCCTCGGAGGCAGCGCATGAAGCGATTTGGGTGAAGGAGTTCATCACCGACCTAGGAGTCATACCCAATGCGTCGGGGCCAATCAAACTCTTCTGTGACAACACTGGAGCTATTGCCCTTGCCAAGGAGCCCAGGTTTCACAAGAAGACCAGGCACATCAAGCGTCGTTTCAACTCCATCCGTGAAAATGTTCAAGATGGAGACATAGAAATTTGCAAAGTACATACGGATCTGGATGTCGCAGATCCGTTGACTAAACCTCTCTCGCGAGCTAAACATGATCAACACCAGAACTCTATGGGTGTTCGATTCATCACAATGTAACTAGATTGGTGACTCTAGTGCAAGTGGGAGACTGTTGGAAATATGCCCTAGAGGCAATAATAAAAGTATTATTATATTTCATTGTTCATGATAATTGTCTTTTATTCATGCTATAACTGTATTATCCGGGAATCGTAATACACGTGTGAATACATAGACCTCAATATGTCCCTAGTGAGCCTCTAGTTGACTAGCTCGTTGTGATCAACAGATAGTCATGATTTCCTGGCTATGGACATTGGATGTCGTTGATAACGGGATCACATCATTAGGAGAATGATGTGATGGACAAGACCCAATCCTAAGCATAGCACAAAGGTCGTTTAGTTCGTTTGCTAGAGCTTTGCCAATGTCAAGTATCTCTTCCTTAGACCATGAGATCGTGTAACTCCCGGATACCGTAGGAGTGCCTTGGGTGTATCAAACGTCACAACGTAACTGGGTGACTATAAAGGTGCATTACAGGTATCTCCGAAAGTAGCTGTTGGGTTGACACGGATCGAGACTGGGATTTGTCACTCCGTATGACGGAGAGGTATCTCTGGGCCCACTCGGTAATGCATCATCATAATGAGCTCAAGGTGACCAAAGTGTTGGCCACGAAATCATGCATTACGGTACGAGTAAAGTGACTTGCCGGTAACGAGACTGAACAAGGTATTGGGATACCGACGATCGAGTCTCGGGCAAGTAACGTACCGATTGACAAAGGGAATTGTATACAGGGTTTGATCGAATCCTCGACATCGTGGTTCATCCGATGACAACATCGAGAAGCATGTGGGAGCCAACATGGGTATCCAGATCCCGCTGTTGGTTATTGACCGGAGAACGTCTCGGTCATGTCTACATGTCTCCCGAACCCGTAGGGTCTACACACTTAAGGTTCGATGACGCTAGGGTTATAAAGGAAGTTTGTATGTGGTTACCGAATGTTGTTCGGAGTCCCGGATGAGATCCCGGACGTCACGAGGAGTTCCAGAATGGTCCGGAGGTAAAGATTTATATATGGGAAGTCCTATTTTGGCCACCGGAAAATGTTCGGGATTTTTCGGTATTGTACCGGGAAGGTTCTAGAAGGTTCCGGAGTGGGGCCCACCTGCATGGGGGGACCCACATGAACGTGAGTAGTGGGGGAAAGGCCCCACACCCCTGGTCAAGGCGCACCAAGATCCCCCCTTAGAAGGAATAAGATCATATCCCGAAGGGATAAGATCAAGATCCCTAAAAAGGGGGGATAACAATCGGTGGGGAAGGAAATGATGGGATTTCTTTCCTCCCACCTTGGCCAACGCCCCAATGGACTTGGAGGGCAAGAAACCAGCCCCTCCACCCCTATATATAGTGGGGAGGCGCATGGGAGCTTAACACAAGCCAAGGCGCAGCCCCTCCCCTCCCCAACACCTCTCCTCCTCCGTATATGCTTGGCGAAGCCCTGTCGGAGTACTGCTGCACCAACTACACCACGCCGTCGTGCTGCCGTTGGAGCAATCTTCCTCAACCTCTCCTTCCCCCTTGCTGGATCAAGAAGGAGGAGACGTCTCCCGTCCCGTACGTGTGTTGAACGCGGAGGTGCTGTCCGTTCAGCACTTGGACATTGGTGATCCGAATCACGTTCGAGTACGACTCCATCATCACCATCCCCTTGGCTAGCTTCCGCTCGTGATCTACAAGTGGTATGTAGATGCAAACTCTCTCCCTTGACTCGTTGCTTAGATGAACTCATAGATGGATCTTGGTGAAACCGTAGGAAAATTTTTAATTTTCTGCAACGTTCCCCAACAGCAAGACCGCGTTCTACATCTCAAGCATGGTAAGATGGGCGCATGCGGGCATGGACCTTAACTTACCAGAGGACCGCAATGATCTGGATTACAAGGCCAAGATGGAGCAGATCCGCATGGAAGGAAATACGATGCATGACCGTGCTAATACACTTCTGAAGGTACGTTCCTTTATTTACTATGATTATTATTCATTATGTTATCCACACACAAAGCAAAATCAGTTTGTAACCACAACATGCTCAGTAGGATGACAAGGCCAAGATGGAGGAGATCCGCATGGAAGGGGGTATGATGCAAGACCATGCTAGTACATGCACGAAGGTACCTTTCATTATTTACTTATTATTCATTAAATTATCCACACACAAACCAAAATCAATTTATATCAACAACATGCTCAGGCAGAACAAGACATCCCTACACCAGAGCAATCCGTCTCATCAGGACCTCTACAGGCAGAACAAGACATCCGTACACCAGAGCAATCTGTCTCATCACCACCTCCGCAGGCAAAATGCGACATCCCACCAGTACTAGGGAAAACCTTATACACAGAATCTTAGCAACATCGCGGCATAAAAACAGGCGCTGCTGCTAAGTAGTAGCAGCGCGGCTACAGAAAGCTCGCTACTGGTGCAAACTTAGCAGTAGCGCGTGATGCTTAAACCGCGCTGCTACAAAAATCCACCGACAGTACACAACGACATAAGTTTACCAGTAGCGCGGCGCTAGGGAGCGCGCTGCTGCTAATGCCATAGTAGCAGCGCGCTTTTTTGTCACCTTGCTGCTGCTAATTTTGAAAATGTGCACAGGGTTGGCCCGTTTAGCAGTAGCGCATGACAGGAAAGCGCGCTATTGCTACGCTCTTAGCAGCAGCACGCTTTCTCTCCCGCGCTACTGCTAAGACGCAGGACCCACCACCTTTTCCACCTCCCCCTCCCCATCTCCTCTCCTCCCTTTCCCCTACCCTCCCACATCCTCCCTCTCTCACTCTTCTTCTTCCTCAATACTTCTCCCACCATTACTCTCCCTCTTCTACCTACCTTTCTCTCTCTTCATTACTCCTAGCTATAACTACACCACCTCCATTAATTCATCTCCTTTCTCTTTTTCCTCCCCCCTCCACTAGTTGAAGTTGTCTCCTCCCAAATTAGCTAGCTAGGTATATGTAGCATTTAGGTAAGTGACCTATTTGCCCCCTAACTAGATCTTTCTTTGTCAAGAAGAGCTTTGTGCACTTTTGACCTCCCTACATCATCATCTCCACCGTGTGCTCGATCTCGAGATAGAGGTGTGATTAATATTTCATGCTTTTGCAAAATGGAAATATGTTTATGCATGTGTGTGATATTTTTATGGAAATTGTGTGTGTGGCATGAGTTGACACCAAATTGTGCATTTGAGTTTCCTATGTTTTGCCGAAATGTCGATTTATTTCCGTTTCGGCGAATTCCGGGCAAACTCTAGATCTATATATGTCCTACTTTTAAGGAACGTCATACCGAATTTTTGTATGACTTTGATGAATGCACGCATTTTTATAATCAATTTGTTTATTATTACCGTACAAAGTTCACGATGGTCAGTGGAAAGATGGTGGACAGGTGGTTGCGGTCGGCGGTGCAGGACATGAAGGAAAATAACCTGACAGAGGTTTTATGTCCGTGTCGAAAATGCAAAGGAATAGTTTGGCTTGACCCCCATGTCGATGGTCGTGTCGAAGCGCACCTGCTCATGACTGGTTTCATGGATGGCTATACTCGGTGGATAACTGAAGATGAGGATGACGATGTTGAGGATGCCGATGGGGCAGTCAATGATGACACGGGGCAAGACGAAGAGATGATCGATAATGGTGGCGGGGAAGAGGCCGGACATGGCGGCGGAGAAGGGGCCAGACATGGCGGCAGAGAGAACGACATGGACTCCATGCAGCAGAGTTTGTCGGTAATAAGTTCAATCGTGCGGGACCCTCATGTTCAAGCATTGCTTCGCAAGGAGACGAGTACTGAGAGAGCTGCTTCTAGAGAGGAGGCTAAGCTGGAGCAACTGGTGGTAGACTCGAACACTCCATTGTATGATGGTTGCAATCCTGAGGTGACCCGCTTGAGTTTCACGCTCCAAGTGCTGAAGACGAAGGCTAAAAACAAATGGACCGACACTAGCCTCGATGAGCATCTCAAGTACCTAAAGGATGTTCTTCCCGAGGATAATCTATGTCCTAGTAGTGTTGATGAGGCCAAGAAGATCGTGTGCCCTCTTGATCTGCCACACGTTAGATACCATGCATGCATCAATGATTGCATAATTTATCGGAAGGAGCACACGGAAAAAGCAAGTTGTCCGGTGTGCAATGCTTCTCGATACAAGAAGGCCGGGAAGAAATGTCCCCAGAAAGTGGTATGGTACTTACTGATCACTCCCCGTCTCCAGAGGTATTTTGTAGATCCCAAGGAAGCAGAGCTAATGCGCTGGCACGCGGAGAGGAAGAAGCCCGACGATGGAGATGATCCGAAGCTGAGACACGTCAAGGATGGAAGCCAGTGGAGAGCATTGAACAACTTCTATCGGTATTTTGAATGTGATGCAAGGAACATCGTGCTCGGCGCGTGTACCGATGGCATGAATCCGTTTGGCAACCAGAGCACCAACCATAGCACATGGCCCGTGTTTGTATGGATGTACAACCTCCCCCCTGGTTGTGCACGAAATCGAAGTACATTCACATGAGCATGCTTATTCAAGGGCCAAAACAACCAGGAAATAATATTAATTTGTATCTGGGGCTACTTCAAGAGGAGTTAGACACGTTATGGAAAACACCGGCCAAGACATGGGACGCCAGCAAAGGCGAGTATTTCAACATGAGAGCCGCGCTGATCACGACAGTGCACGACTATCTTGGTTACGGATATGTGGAAGGCCAGGTGTGCCATGGATATTGCGGATGCACGCGGTGCATGGATGATACGACGTCTCAGCAGCTAATGTCAAGGAAAGATGGCGGGTCTGGGAAAATCGTGTACATGGGGCATCGAAGATGGCTCGAACAGGACGACCCGTGGAGAAACCGTGGAGATCTATTCAATGGTCACGCTGAGCATCGAGGACCTCCACGTAAGCGGAGCTGTGCCGAAATCGATGAGCTGTTGAAAAACTGGAAGGAGTGCCCTGCGCCGGGAAAGACGATGAGAAAGGCGCCGGAGCCGCTGCTGAAGGTATGGAAGACGAGGTCTGTGTTCTGTGACTTGGAGTACTGGCACAAACTCGATACACCTCATTGCCTTGATCAAATGCATATCTGTAAGAATGTCCTTGAGAGCTTGCTCGCAACACTGATGAACATGCCGGATAAGACCAAGGATGGGCCGAAGGCAAGAAAAGACTTGCAAGATTTGGAAATCAGAGAAGATCTGCACATGCCGCCACATAAAATGTCAGACGAGACAGAGACGGAGACAGAGGCACGGGAGAAGAAGGGCAAGAAAATAAAGAATGAGGATTATTGCCCCTCTTCTTGCTTCACCTTAAGTCAGGCTGAGATCAATCAATTCTTTAAGTGCCTTACCGGAATCAAAGTTAGTTCCGGTTACTGTGGCAAGATAAGTAGATATCTAGACACGGACAAGAAAAGGTTCAGTGGGATGAAGTCTCATGACTGTCATGTGATGATGACGTAGATATTACCTGTTTCCCTTAGAGGGATAATGGACAAGCACGTCCGTGACACGCTTATTGGTCTCTGCAACTTTTTCGACGTCATCTCTCGAAAGTCGATCAGTGTGAAGCAGCTCCGAAGGCTACAGGAAGAGATCGTTGTGATACTGAATGAGCTTGAGATGTACTTCCCGCCCGCGTTCTTTGACGTGATGGTGCATCTGTGTGTCCATATTGTGGATGACATAATAGACCTGGGGCCGTCATTCCTACACAACATGATGCCGTTTGAGAGGATGAATGGGATCATCAAAGGATTCGTTCGTAACATGTCCCGTCCGGATGGAAGCATCGTCCAGGGCTATTTGACACAAGAGTGCATCTCTTTCTGTGAGAATTTTCTATATGGCGCATACCAGCCGCCTGGTGTTAGTGTTGGTTTGCCTGTTAACAAGCACGATAGGAGGCTCGAAGGAGAAGGTCACTGCAACGGTCGCAGGGAACTGCACGTGGCATACTTAGATCGACGCAACGACTTTGACAGAGCAAACTTGGTAGTGCTACAACACCTAGACGAGGTAGATCCTTTTGTGGCACTGCACAAAGAAATTATCGCAAAGAAGTATCGTGACCGGGGGTATGCAGGACAGACGCCGAAGTTACTAGAGAGCACAACTCCACTTTCCTGCATTGGTTCAAAGAGCATATTATTGCTAATCCCTCGGAGGAGGGCTCTAAGGACGGATTGCTCATATACACCTTAGCACATGGCCCCTCGCCCAACCTCGTAACCTATCAGGCATATGATATCAACGGATACACGTTCTACAGGGAGGCCAAAGATATGGACCGTGATGAATATCAGAACTCTGGGGTGACGATGGAATGCATGACCGGCAGCGACAACGGCGCAACTGAACGATTTTATGGAAGGGTCGAGGAGATCTGGGAGCTTGACTACTCTGGACGGCACAACACGATGATGTTCCGTGTCAGATGGGCTAAGAATGTCGAAAGAGAAAGCCGGATTTTCACTACCATGACTATACCCGACGCCAAGAGCGCTACCGTGAACGCTATCGCAAAAAACGAGCCATGGGTACACGCTAAGCACGTGACAGAATGCTTCTTCATAACCGACCCATGCAATCCCAGTCGTGTTGTCGTGAGGAAAGGCAAAAGAAACATTATTGGAATGGATGGAGTCGCCAACAAGGAAGACTATGATCAGTATGGCAACCCAATGAGGGAAGATGACGATGATGATGAAGTATACGTCAAAAGAAGAATCAATACTACATTACCAACGAAAAATCGTACTCCATGGAAAAGGCAAAGTCACAATGAGGGGCTCAATTATTCTTCGACGAACAAGAAGGGAAAGAAGCCGACTCAAAAATGAAAACGTCAGCACTGAGGAATCGGTCAAATGATGTAATATATATATATGTTCCTATTTTGTATACACACTTAATTAGCCATTATTATGCATGGGTCCAATGATGTAATATATATATGTTCCTATTTTGTATACACACTTAGCCATTATTATGCAAGGGTCCAATGATGTAATATATATGTTCCTATTATGCTAAGGAAAAGAAAAAAGGGAAACTGGTTATAGCAATAGCGGTAGCGCTTTACTGAAAAAGAGCTACAGCTAGTCAAGGTAGCAGTAGCGGTTTCTGCAGAAAATCGCTACAGCTAGTCAAGGTAGTAGTAGCGGTTTCTGCAGAAAACCGCTACAGCTAGTCAAGGTAGTAGTAGCGCGTTTCGTGTAAACGCGCTACTGCTACGTCCACTTAACCCAAAATTCTCCCTCTCCCTGCTTCATCCCGCCTCTTTTCCCCCAAATCCCCATTCTCTCTTCCCCGGCCCCGTCGCACCGCCGCGCCCGCCCCTGACCCCGGCGTGCTCGCCCCCGACCCCAGCGCGCTCGCCCCCGACCCCACCGCCCCCGACCCCGCCGCGCCCGACCCCGGCGC
>NC_041388.1:5799466-5801664 GCF_002162155.2 Triticum dicoccoides | reverse complement strand
GCCCCCGACCCGTCGGCCCTCGCCTCCCTCCTCTCCTTCCTCCCCTCCCAACCTCGGCCGTCGTCGGGCCTGCCTCCTCGCCCTGCACCCTCTGTAAACCACCCCCCTCTCTCTCTGCTAGCTAGGGTTAATTTACTTAGGTTTTAGTTATGTTAATTAGGTTTTCTATTTAGTTATGAATTTAGATAGGTTTCAAAATTTTCTGAATTTATATGCAAATTTGAACTGGACATGTGATATGTGGATATGTCATGTTTTGGACATGTCATGTTTTGGTAAACGATCCGAGTTGCCTATGTTACGCCGGAATGTTGATTCATTTCCGTTCCGGTGAATTTCAGACACTCGATATGTCCAATTTTTAGCAAAGATCATGCCGAAATTTCCCGTGAATAAAGGCATGATTTGTGCTACATAGTAGGCATATCGAGTGTTGGCACATAGATTTTTTTATCTCATTTCTCATTTGTTCATACTTTTAGAAATAAATGAGGACACTTAATCATAGGAAACATGTCGAACAACGAAGAAACTGGGCCTTCTGACCAAGATGCAGACGAGATGGATTATGAGGGTGAACAAGACTACCTCGACTTTTTGACTGCTAAGCAAGGTTTGCAGGTCCGCCTCGATGATGGTACTGACGCCGACACCGACACCGGCGGTGCCCGCACCGATGGCGGCGCCGAGACCGGTGGGGAAGGTACCACCAGGGAAGATACCGGCGCCGATGCCGGTACCGAAAAGAGGCATAAGAAGCAGAGGATACGAAAACCTAACAAACTAGGGATTGGACGACTTGTGATCACAAAGATGGCACCTGGCAAGTTTGAGCCATTAGAGCCGGAAGAACCTCGCAAGTGCTATGGGAACCAAGTAGGATGCATCCTACGGGAATGCACGAGCATCAATGACGATGACTTAAGGAGTAAAGAACATTTGACGCAGTTGCTCCTAACGAAGTTGCACAAGAGATTCAAGTTCCCCGATCGGGATGATAACATAGAACAACCGTGGGATGATCCGAAGATGAAAAAGATTAACAGTCACGCCATGGGCATGTTCAACAATGATTTGGCCTCCTGGAAATTGAGGGTGAAACGAGCTATTGAGGCTGAGGAACCCCTGTCCAAGATTCTGGAGGAAAATCCGACACTTACGGAAGAGGAGTTCGAAAAGTTCAAGGACACTTGCGCTACCGAGGACGCCAAGGCTAAGGCTGCGAAATTCATGAGCCTTCAGCAAAGGAACACGGGGAAGCATCGCCTCGGAAGCCATGGCTACCTCGGTAAAAGGCCCATATGGGATAAGGAGGACGCGAAACGTGAAGCCGCGGGTCTCCCAGACCCCTTCGCGAAGTTCACCAACCCCTTGGAGCATGACTTCATCAAGGCCCGCTACAAGTGGGACAAGGAGAAAAAGGTTTTTTACACGGACAAGATCACGAGGAAATTGATTAGACTACTGGAGAAGCAACACCAGCTTGCAGCCGAAAACCCTACTTCTCCGATGAGGCCCAAGTGGGATACCCCTCTCAACCGGGCCTTGAACAAACTTAAGGGACTCCCTTTGGGCCAGTGGCCGTAATATGGTCGTGTGCACGGCGCTGGAGATGGCGCCACGTGGAAGGTGTTTTACAACGAGGGCCCGGAGGCCAAGAAGCAGAAAAAGAAGTTTAGTCAGGCGGACATCGACGCGAAGGTGAAGCTTGCGGTCGAGAAAACAGCAGCTGAGGACACGAAAAAAGCAGCCGAGGACAAATATGAGTTGCTACAGCAGGCAGTCAATGCAGCTGTAACTGCCTGCAGAAAGGATTTTTCTACTAACTTGGTTCCAGTTATCATCAACTGGACGAAGGAAAATCCAGACAAGACGGTACATGATTTCTCGTTGCCCAGTTTCGTCGGGAGCAACTCCATGAACAACAACACCATCACACCATCACTTGCTCACGCAACTGGGCCTCCTCTTGTAGCCGCTCCCGCTCATAGCAGCCCGTCCTCAGTCTCTGGCGCGCTTGGTGGGCCTTCGTCTTTGGATGAGCTCGACGCCGTCACGGTAATTACATGTCACACCAACACACACACACACACACACACACACACACACACACACACACACATATATATATATATATATATATATATAATATTCCATTTTTGTTGCCTTTCGGATGTTTTACGCCACAGACATATGTG
>NC_041388.1:5689444-5799273 GCF_002162155.2 Triticum dicoccoides | reverse complement strand
TCACGGTAATTACATGTCGCACCAACATATATATATATATATATATATATAATATTCCATTTTTGTTGCCTTTCGGATGTTTTACGCCACAGACATATGTGTTTGCAGGCGAAAGAAACCCCGTGCACCATACTCTACTTGATCAAAGGCCAGAAGGTGGACGTGGGAAAGGGGATGATAATGGACCCCTTGCAACCCACGTTCCACAACCAGCCGATCCCTGCTGGGCACTCCAGGGTTAGCTTGTCCAGTGTGAAATCGGGGCACGAGGATTTGCCTCCTCCAGTACAACATGTGGGAACGGACGACGAGACCCTGCCGCGGATTGGAAGCTGCAAGGGTTGGGTGCTGCTATGGCCGAAGAATCTTATTCGTCCGGAGCCGGCCGAGAGCACACCAATAACCACACATAAACAAGCATGTGCGAAGACCACCACCCTGCCTACGCAATTACCAGCTCCTGTAGTGCCGAGTGAGAGCGGCGCACGACATGATGAAGGGGGTGCAATAGTGCTGGCTGATGTAATTTATCCTGTAGAACAGAGAATGGATGATGAGACGGAGGTCGACCCTATGGATTTCCTCAATACAAACGCGTATGACTATGACATAGAATTGATGAGTCAACCATATGACGAATCGGGCTATCAGCTTGCTAATGAGGATATGGATGATATGCCCGGGCAGGAAGGTCGTAGCAGGGATTGCAAAAAGTCTCTCTTAATGAAATCCTCACAGGACACGCCTGAAGATGCCGCCTCAACATAGGCTCAACTATCCTAGCGCGAGGGTCGTACAGTACTTAGCCCGGGAACACTGGGGCAGGGGTTAAGGAAGGGTCTAGAAGGTGTGCCCAAGAAAAAGGAGAGAAAGAGATCGGGGAAGATAGCTGCCTCCAAACAAGCCAGAGCACATAGCAGCCAAACGATGCATTATGAAGAGCGTGTACCCGTGAAAGGTGCGGCCATGTTCCATCTCATGGGCGAGCCGATGCTACCGCCGAAACCACTGGAGGCACTATTAGGGGATCTCAGGAGACTGCACGACCATGTGCTATCGACTGAGAAAAGCCTACTAGCCTCAAAGGATCCAGGATATCCGACATACGCGGCTCGTGTGCCTGAGGGGAAGTGCTACGTCGAGACACGGCCCGCGGAGGTGTTCTTCCTGCGGTTTGACCATATCTTTGAGATGTTTCTGACAAGGCGGCTCGATTTTACAATCGTCCGCCTTTTTGCGCTACATATGAGCTCTGTCATGAACAGTGAAGAAGTCTCGCAGATCTGTGTGGCGGATCCGTACTACATGCACGAGTCTTTCTTGAGTCTCAGTGACTTTGAGCGTGAAACTGCTAGGGACTACCTCCAAAACTTCATGGTACAGAATAAGGACCGGGAAATTGTCCTCGTGCCTTATCATCCAAAGTAAGTCAGTTTCGAACAACCCTTTCATACATTTCAATCATTCCTTCTCTCTCTATGGGGAATAATTTGAGGTGTCTTTTCCCCGCAGCAACGGGCACGCCGTCCTTATCATTCTTTATCCGCAAGTCTCCCACGCCGTGTATTTTGACCCTTCCAGAGACTATGAGAAAAAAGACTACACCCACATAATGAATATTCTAGATGATGCTCTCCAAGGGTTCAGCTTTAGAGGTGGCCACATGCAGATCAAGAAACAAAGGAACAAGAAGATGGGTTTCGCGCATAAAACTAACTTCTCCTGCATCCAAGTCCCAAAACCAAGCAAGAAGGATGGATTGTACATCCTCCATCTCATGAATCAGTTCAACACGGATCACCAAAAGCTTCGCATGAGAAGCAGAAATGATGATCATATCCACAAGTGGCTAGAATCTCATGGAGAAGCGGATTATAAACTTAGAGATGACTTCTTTCGCATCCAAAGCGACATTGCGACGATCATCATGAAAGAAGTCGTCGATGAGAAGGGGATGTTCCACCACGGCCCTATATCGTGAGGTGACGTCCGAACTCGCATAGGCATGCAACGTCTAGACCTCACGCCGTTCAAGAAGCTAGGGTCCATCCTCGATGATATGGAAGGATGGAACTTCTAGTGATTTATGATGCCGATGATGATGATATGTGTCGGTTGAACTTGTATACTATTTGTAGTGATGCAACTTTGTGATGTCCATGATCCCTGCCGAACTTGCGTAACGCTACTTTGTTAGTTTGCATACGATGACCTGCGTACCTCTAGTTAATTAATTTGCATACTGTATGTTGCATCTAGTTGCTAACCCTTTCTTTTTTGGTGTTCTCTAGTATATTTTGTTGCATATATATGATTGTACATCCTCTTCATGAACATGCATCTCTAACAGGTACCTAGTTTCTTGATGGCGAGATGGAACTGCTATGTCGTGTACAAAGGGAAGGTTCTGGGGGTGTACAACGAGTGGCATGAGTGTCAGGCGCAAGTGAATGGGTTCTCGGACGCCAGCCATAAAGGCTTCAAAAGCAGACAAGAAGGAGAAGCTAGTTACTTGAGGTTCACGCTAGCGCGAGAGAGGACTCGTAACCGCCATCTCATGTACTGCATAGTTCCGTTCTCACTCATAGTGATAGCTCTTCTCGCGTATACCTTTGTTTAGATGGATGACGTTGTAGTTGCAAGTATTCTAGACTTGCATGTATCGCTATTTTCGAGATGATGACAAGATACCACTTTGTGTTGGATGATGATTATGATGAGACTATTTGTATGTATATGCTATGATTACATTTGTGGTCTCGCAGGCATTTGTATGTGTATCATGATGACATTTGTATGTGCTAAAGATTCTTCTATAAAGCCTGTTCAAATACAAAACAAATATGCCAAAAAAAAAACAAAAAACAACTAAAATTAGCAGTAGCGAGTGGAGAAAAGTTAGCAGTAGCGCGGTTGTAGCAGTAGCGCGCACAGGGGAAGCGTGCTATAGCTATTAGCAGCAGCGAGGTTCCTTTAAGCGCGCTGCTGCAACACTTGTGTAGCAGTAGCGCGGGTGGACCAGCGCTACTGCTATACGTTAGATGTTGCGCCTTATTGGTAGCGTGGGTACCCGCGCTGCTGATAGGCCTAAAACCCGCGCTGCTGCTAGCCTTTTCCCTAGTAGTGCACCACCGGAACAACCTGTCTCATCACCACGTTGCCGAGTAAGTATGTTTTACAAATGGTATGCACATCCTATGTATGAACACCTTAATATTGTGCAAAAACTGATGTCAACGAGCCATATGTAGGTAGTTGTAATGCAATTTATTATTCATGTGGACGAAGAACTTTCTCATGTTCCTCAAGCATACCACAACAAGAAACCTGGTATGATGACAGTAGTTGAACCTGGCAAGGTGGACTGGCAGATAATGGTGAAAAATTTGCGTTACCATGGGTACAAAGGGGAAGCAGATTTGTACTACATCAAGCTTGGGTGTGTACCACCTGAAGAATGGTACAAATGTCAGGCCAGCATGACGTGGAAGAAATGTTGCATGCTTTAGAAGGGATAAAGAAATGTCATTTGTACATTGTTAAGAATTGTGCATTCTTAGATAATAGCGATGATGACATGTCTGAACAGGTTGGTTATATTGCCAAGTTCCTACTTATTATACAAAAAATGGCCACATCATTTGCATAAATACCTTTCGCATGCATTTGGGCAGGACATGTCCGAAGAAGACATATATGCATGTGGGTACATGGATATCAGCGAGAGGGACTTGGGCGAATATGGGTCATCGCCCAAAAGGAAGAAACTTGCAGATAACAATCCGAAGAAGGCATTGGATTTCGGCAGCAGTGATGAGCCTCTTCAGTAGGCTTTTGGTTTTTCTACAATTTCAAGCTTTAGAGTTGAACTACTGTCCCAAGTAGTGTTTACATTATTTTCGAACCAACAATCACTTCATTCAAGTGAAAATTGTGAGACTATGTTTACAATAATAGGCTTTCAACTTTGAGTTGTTGCTCAATTTTTAGATGAAAGGTTCCTTTGATGCCCGCACACTTAATTGTGGCTTTTACTATTTTTGTATTGCATGTGCTGCACTAGTCCAATCCAGTTTTATGTTCATAACGTCAATTAAACGAGGGACTCCACTTGAAATCAGTGGCGGAGCTTCAAAGAAATCTTAGGAGGGCTGAAGCTACATCAATACAAGCAGTCTAGAACTTTCTTTTGACACAAAAACAATATAATTAGGATGGACATGAGAGGGGAAAAAAGTATTGTACAAGCCTTATGTGTCTTCTAAAGTACTTCCTCCATCCCAAAATAAGTGACTCAACTTTACACTAACTTTGTACTAAAGTTAGTACAAAGTTGACTCATTTATTTGGGACAGAGGGAGTATTAATTTAATCAATAATATTGCTAAATGTGGTCTTGATGAAGTATCACAGTAGAGTCAGATGAGTAGCGTTAGCTGGTTGCTAGCATCATCAGGTTCATTTAGCCCCTGCACTGTCCTAGTCAGATCACCATGCTAGATTTATGCGTGTGAGTGAGTGAAGAATGGTAATGCTAAGCACTGTGTGGGTGATAGTCCAAGAAGAATGGTACCGGCTGCCTCAATTTAAAAGTACAATTGCTAACTACTCCCTCCATATCAAAATATAAGATGTTATTATAGGATAGTTTAGCCAACAACACATCATATATTTTGGTACTGAGGTAGCAGTATAGCACAGAGATCATTTCAAGCATAAACATATAAGGATAAATGGTTCTCAGATACAGGGCAGTAGCACCCTGATCACGTGATGATCCAGTTATCTCTATTAAAATCTACTGTTAAAGGCGAATGGGTGCGTCATTGTATATATCTAGATCCGAAAACACGCATAATCATATGCCTACCAATGTCACATGTAAAATGCATAATCTTAAACCTATATAAGCGATGGCATGCTCCAGCAAATTGTATTATACAACATCCTGAAAGCACAGTATAGAAAATCTGATAGAGTATGCCTCGACCAGTCCAAAAAAACACAAAGTCGGCGATGTTCCCCACCTACCTCATGTGCAACCGAGCAATCTGACATCCTCAACACAGCAAACATCTCACTTGCTAAACAATCTGGACTGCAGATCACTAATAACATAACATTCTCACTAATCCACAATGAGATATGACAAAACAGTTAGAACTACTACTCAGGAAATGCATGCAGCTCCCTGTTCTTCTTGATGATGCCCTTGTCGCTGACCATCCAAAAGCTTCCTCATACCCTCCTTCACATGGCATTCCTGGTTCAAGGAAACATAGGAAGGATTCAAGATCAGAATATTTTATTATCATTGGTCACTCAAATGTTATGTGCGTAAATCAAAAGAATCAACTTTGATCCATCAACATAGTTTATTTTATCGAAAGCTCCAGCCAGTATAGCTTAAATGTCCTCATATTAGAGACATGTTTCCATTTCATAGTTGCATTCCATTATAAAAAACCGATAATACAAGAAGAAATATGTGCATGAGGAAAACTTCCATGGTTCATGCACAAGCTCAGTCATGTAAAATGGACCCATACTTATAATAAATTAAGGATCAAACATGATTAGAGTCTCAGGTAACAAATAAAGTAATTTGTTCTTCACAAAACCAAAAAGACAAAGCATCATGCTCAAGGAGCAAGTTTAGAGAGCCCCTCCCTGCATGTAGGAATGGCTTTCTGCCAGCACATGTAAACTTGCTTTAGGACAAAAAGAACTCAATGTCCATATAACAGTGAATACTTTTAGGCTTTCGTAGCTAGGTTGCACCACAGGATCAAAGTGGAAAGAGAAGACCAAGAAATACAGTAATGCTCACATAGGATAGAGGCGGTTGGGGCACTTCGCAACCAACACAACATCACTCTCTTGAGGCTCAGCAGTTGCGTCCATTTTGCCAATGGCCTTGTACGGAGAGCTGTAGCTAACAGTTTGCTGCCATCATTTCCTACACAGCAACAGATATAATTAGTGCACTATAGTAATGAGTAAATCAGATGTAAAAAATAAAAGTTAGACATATTTGACACCTCTTTCAATTTATTGCATATATGCCGATCATGACCTTCCACCCCATAGTAGCCACATTTCCTCTTTGATCTTTGCTTCTTCATCTTTGCCTGCAACCTTTTCTTCGGTGCACCTCGGCCTTGCACTGGGTCCAGAACCTTTTCCAAATCTCCACAATCAATTTCCGTCATCTGTGGCAGCACCGGACCAAACCTAATGCATTCCTCCTGACCACGGCTTGATTCCTTGCTGCCATCTTGTTCACTCAGAACCATCTTCAGACGCTGATACTCCTCACTAGATTGACATGCCCGAAAACATGACGCGTGACTCAAATTCCGCAACTCACGGTACCTCACAAGGCTTGCCGAATAGTCATACATCTTGCTCTTTCTGGTCGGAGGGAATGCAGACTTCGCTCTCATCGTCCACCTCATGGGAACACAACACCTAGGTAGCAGTTCTACTTGACGTATTCCCAAGATATAGAATATGTGAGAGCAAGGTGTTCCCAAGCATTCCAACTTATGACAAGAACAACTGATCATGTACAAAGAACCATCCTTCATCTCGTAGCGCACTTCACACTTATTCTCTCTTCTATCGATCTTAGCCACAACATATGTAGTCAACTCCCATGCATCTAGTATCTCGCTGAGAACACATTTGCTGACGGCACTTATGCTCCATCTGACCAACTGAAACATACAAGGCGTGAAAACCTAGGCAGCATGTTTCTCCAGACTTGAAGCATCAGCGTCTGTAAATGGAACGGACTGCAAGGCCACGATGTCTAGGATAGCCTCGTTCAAGCTCATCCCGAAAGGCAACACTCATAGTGCTCTAGCATATCAAACAATGCCATCTTACCCTCAAGATGTGTATGTAGCACGGAGTTTAGTCTCTCACTCCGCCGATTGCTGCTCAATCCTAAGAAACAGCGCCCCACTAGGTATGGAGCACACCACAACTTCCTCATCTGATACATCTGATGCAGCCACGACTCCTCACTTGTCACTTCATTCCTTCGTAAGAACTCTATCCATTTTCTCTCATGCTCTTCAATAGAAGACGAGTCATATATGAAAGATCTGAATTCTTCCGTAACCTCATCATCATGCAGATGGCGTACGATGTTCTGCTGAATGTGCCATACGCACAACCTGTGGTATGAGTCAGGCCACACCACCCTGACCGCTCTCTGCATTGCAAGGTCCCCGTCAGTGATTACAGATATCGGATGCTTCTACGACATGGCTTCAGAAAATGTCTGCAACATCCACTCGTACACCTCATTAATTTCATGAGAAATGCTACGGTGGTGATTCAACCCGACAAACCGCACAAACGGTAGATTGTACTTATTGGTCCTGTATGTGCTATCAAAAACCACAACATCACCGAAAGCCTCGTAGTCATGGCAGGATTGAGTATCAGACCAGAACAATCCCTTCAGATGCCCATCTTTATCAACCAAGTATTTGAACAAATAATCTGGGTCTCTCTCTTGCCGCGCCATCATGTGACGGATCAGCATTTGAGCATCACCGACAGCAACTGTTTCTTGCTTGTAGCAACGACAGAAGTTATAGATGTCCCTCGTCATGCATCCAACATGGTCATACCCACCGTACTGCATGCACAACACATCCATGATTTTCTGTTTTTGGATTCCAACACTTTCCATCTCTATAATGTCCGCTTTTTGCTCATCGCTGATTCTTCTGTCGGAACGCAAAAAGCAAGCAAGGTCTCGTGGGGCCAGAGGATGGTTGTGTTCATCGATGAAATCCTTCACAAACCACTGCCCTATTTTCGTGACTCTTGCAATGAAAAATTTCGCTTTACACCCCACACGAGTGATATTCCGTGGCTTCCTCTTCCCATCTTCTCTCTTCCTCTTCACGTGCTTCTCTTCACGGCAACCTTCACAACTACAGACAAGTTTCCCCAGAATTATCTTCTCGTACGCTTCATCCCACTCAACATATCCTTTCCTCACACTAAAGCCTTTCTCAACAGCATACTTGTTATAGAACTTAAAACCCTCTTCCTTGCTATCAAACATCCTGCTGACAATGTCGTCGTACTCAGCCATACACTCAGCACTTACATCGGCCATGTCTTCCTGCATATCACATACAAATTAACAACTGGTCTCAATCATGCACCGGAAGTAAAAGAATTTCCCAACTCACATATTCCTCTCAACATAAAAGGATCAGAATAAGTTAAAAAAAACTGCAACATCTCATGCCTTTTATCATTACAGTATGGTTCATATGAAGAAAGAAAAAGCTGCTGTACAAAATTCATGATCAAGTCACACTCAATAGTCAATAGTCATCTGCAATTACAACTTTCTGGCTACGAATACATCAGTTCATGGTAATAGTAAATCACAGAAGAAATCTTATCACAAATAACAAAACCACTCAATCTACTAGATGTGACAAATGAATCTGCAATGGGCGTGGCATGTGCTTTATAACTACCGTAAACTGAATCTAATCTTACCAAAACCGCAATGGGTGTGACATCTACTTGGACACTTGGAGGTGTTTGGACCATCGATCAGCATTGCTGACTTGTTGATTTTCAGAAACTAGATGATTTTTAGATCATTAATTCAGAAACTTGTTGATTTTTATATAAGTGATTTCAGAACATAGTTAACAAATTCAGAAACTTCAAAACGATCAGACCAGTTCCACTGTCACCTACACCTACACGCATGCGGAATGTGACTTTGAATGTCAGTGATGGACGACTATGTGGTTTACTGTGCACATGTAATGCAAAAGAGAGAACAAAGGAAGAATGGCGTGAAATACTGTAGGATCGAAAGTATGTCTAGAGGGGGGGTGATTAGACTACTTGACCAAATAAAAACTTAACCTTTTCCCAATTTTAGTTCTTGGCAGATTTTAGCTATTTTAGGACAAGTCAAGCAATCATCACACAATTCAAGCAAGCATGCAAAGAGTATATTGGCAGCGGAAAGTAAAGCATGCAATTTGCAAGAATGTAAAGGGAAGGGTTTGGAGAATTCAAACGCAATTGGAGACACGGATGTTTTTCCCGTGGTTCGGATAGGTGGTGCTATCCTACATCCACGTTGATGGAGACTTCAACCCACGAAGGGTAACGGTTGCGCGAGTCCACGGAGGGCTCCACCCACGAAGGGTCCACGAAGAAGCAACCTTGTCTATCCCACCATGGCCATCACCCACGAAGGACTTGCCTCACTAGAGGTAGATCTTCATGAAGTAGGCGATCTCCTTGCCCTTACAAACTCCTTGGTTCAACTCCACAATCTTGTCGGAGGCTCCCAAGTGACACCTAGCCAATCTAGGAGACACCATTCTCCAAGAAGTAACAAATGGTGTGTTGATGATGAACTCCTTGCTCTTGTGCTTCAAATGATAGTCTCCCCAACACTCAACTCTCTCTCACAGGATTTGGATTTGGTGGAAAGAAGATTTGAGTGGAAAGCAACCTGGGGAAGGCTAGAGATCAAGATTAATATGGTAGGAATGGAATATCTTGGCCTCAACACATGAGTAGGTGGTTCTCTCTTAGAACATATGAGTTGGAAGTGTAGATGTGTTCTGATGGCTCTCTCCATGAGTGAAGAGGAGGTGGAGGGGTATATATAGCCTCCACACAAAATCCAACCGTTACACACAATTTACCAATCTCGGTGGGACTGAATCAACAAACTCGGTCGGACCGAAATAGTAAACCTAGTGACCGTTAGAGATTTTCGGTGGGACTGACATGCAACTCGGTAGGACCGATATGGTTAGGGCTAGGGCATAACGTAATCTCGGTGAGACCGATTACACAAACTCGGTGAGACCGATTTTGGTAATTAGCTAACCAGAGAGTTGGTCAGGTAAACTCGGTGGGACCGATTCACTCTTCTCGGTGAGACCGAAATGTTACGAAAAGGAAATAGTGAGTTTACATTGCAATCTCGGTGGGACCGATCCGCTCTTTTGGTGAGACCGAAAAGTTACGAAAAGGAAACAGAGAAATTGCAATCCCATCTCGGTGAGACCGAGATCCCTATCGGTAGAACCGATTTGCTAGGGTTTGGCAATGGCTATGAAAAGTGAAACTCGGTGGCGCCGGGTTGAAAGAATCGGTAGGGCCGAGTTTGGCTTTGGGTTTAGGTCAAATGTGGATATGGGAAAGTAGTTGAGGGTTTTGGAGCATATCACTAAGCACATGAAGCAAGAGGCTCATTAAGCAACACCTCATCCCTCCTTGATAGTATTGGCTTTTCCTATGGACTCAATGTGATCTTGGACCACTAAAATGTAAAATGAAGAGTCTTGAGCATATGAGCTAGAGCCAATCCTTTGTCCTTGCATTTTGAGGGTTCCACTTTCACCATCCATGCCATGCCAATCATTGAGCTTTCCTGAAATGATCATCTTGGAATAGCATTAGCTCAATGAGCTATATGTTGTTATGAATTACCAAAACCACCTAGGGATAGTTGCACTTTCAATCTCCCCCTTTTTGGTAATTGATGACAATATATAGATCAAAGCTTCGACAAATAATAATAAGAATGAAATATATCGCCGCTTTGAGAAGTATGTGATAAGTAAGAGCTCCCCCTAAATTTGTGCATATTTAAAATTTGCTTTGGACTGCAAATGCACAAAGAGTTAGAGTCATGGGTTACTCTTCCATGTCACATACATCTTGGTGGAGCGCTCAAAAAGATAAGAATGAAATACATGCACTCATCACCAAAGAAAGTGAATGATCACATAAGATAGATAGGATATATCAAGCATGCATAAGTGTAGCTTATGATCAAACACATGATCATCAATGTCTCACAAGCATATCAAAGTACCTCAACCAAAAGCAAACAAAGTTTGAAAAAACACCAAATAAAGCAAGAGAGAATAAAACAACACTCTCTCTCTCGAAGCCTATGATCTATACATTTTTCTCCCCATTTGGCAACAAGTTACCAAAAAGTTCCTAGAAAATGCATAGTGCTAGATCGACTCTCAGGCTTGATCTTCTGGTGGTGATGGAGTCTGGATCACTCCAAGGACGAAGCCTTGTATAGACGTGGTTGGAGTTCGAGCTGAAGTAGATGCTGGAGCTGGTTGGGCTGGTGCTGTGGCTGGAGCTGAGGTGGTGGCTCTGGTGTCAGGAACTGGCACTGCAATCGACCTCTGAGCTCGTGGCACTCTGGCAAATGCATCAGTTGTAGTCTTCCCTCTCCTCTCCTGCATGTCATCTTGAAGTTGCTCCACTGCAGACTGAATTTCTGTCACCTTCACATCTAGGTCATAGAATTTTTGTTCCATGATCCTCTCTAAGCTCTTCTGATTCTGAGTGAGGGTGGCCAATCCTTTCTCAATCCTCAAAGTGGATGCAATCAAATAACCAAGCTGCTCTTGTTTGGTTTTCAAGAAATACTCAGATGCCTCCTCTTGAGTTCGCATCTTGGCAACTTTCTCCTTCCTTGCCTTCTCCTTCTTTGCTTGAGCTTGTGCAGATGATGGTTCATCCTCATTCATGACAACTTGATTGTCCTCAAAGTCTGGATGGATGGGCAGGTGTTCCTTGTCTAGCAGGTATGTGCCTGTGCCCATCTTTGAGTTGATTAACTCCTGAATTTGTGGGGCATATCCACAGCTCCTCTTCCGATCAGCTGCTGTCCTCTTAATGGTCTCTACCATGAGGCTCATCACCTTAAACTTCTGTGGCACATCAAATATATGAAGCAAATTGATTGCATGGCCTCTGATCATCTTGTGATCACCTGACTTGGGCAATAAGGTGTGCCTAAGGATCCAGTTGATGGTTGGCAGCCCTGACAGAAGATAATGTACTGAGCCAAACTTGAAAGTATCAAGTGCTTCATTTGGGATCTCCTTGTACATGTTTGACATGGAATTGTGATCCATCTTCTTCTTGGCATATATATCCAAGTCATCTTCCTGCTCTTCTAGGGCATTGATCAGCTGATCCCATTCAGCAACTGTAGATTGGTACCTCGTACCTTCACACATCCATGTTATCCTACCATCTGGATAGAAGTGTGCTGTGGAGTAGAATTGCATAATCAGCTCTTCATTCCACTTTGTGAGCTTCTGCCCAACAAAGTCTGCTACTCCACACACTTTGAAGCTGTCTTGCACTCCAGGATAGTGCTCTTCATTGTCCTTGATGTACTCCCAATCAACCCCTCATGTCACAAACAATGGGCTTCTTATCAAGCAAAACTTTCTCATAGTAGTCCTGCTGTTCCTTTGTGTGGAACCTGTAGTCAACAACAGTTCTTCTCCTTGAAGCATATGGATCTGCTTCTCTCCACTTCCTGAGCCCTGAATCTCTCCTGATTTTCATGTTCTCAGCCACAGGATGAGCATCATTGTGGTCTGGAATCTTGGGCTTGAGTTTTCTCAGAACTTGTCCTTCATCATCATCTTCAGCAGCTTCAGGCACTCGGGCCTTGTTCTTCTCAGTTGCAGGTATGCTCCTTGTATTCCTCTTTGGTGCTGACTTGGGCTTGGAGGCACCTTTGGGTGCTTCTTTGGGCTTCGATGCAGCAGCCCCTGTCCTGATAGCATCACCCATAAGCTTAGGTGCCTTAGGTGCTGGTGCAGCAACCTCTTCTTCCTCTTCCTCTTCAGAATCTCTCATGATTGAGGATCTCCCAAGCACTCTAGCAGTGGTCTTTTTGACCCTTTCCTTCCTCTTCTTCCCTTCAGCAGCAACTGGCTCTATGGGTGCAGGTTTTCAGGAATCTGAGTTGAGGCTCTGGCCTTTGGCATAGGCTGCCTTCCTGCTGGCCTTTTGACTTTCAATCCTGGCTTTGTGCTCTGTGCTGGGCCATATTCCTTCTTGAGCACAACTCTCTTGGAAGTTGCTTCCTCTTCTGCCACATAGTCCTCATCCTCTGAGTCTGAGGTTCTCTTCTTCCTTTGTCTGGTGGCAGCTTTTGGCAGGTTGCTAGGGGTGCTCCTGCTGCTTTCCTCTGAAGAACTGGAGGGACTAGTGCCCTCACTCATGTGCACTTGCTGTTCTGACACATTCTGGCAGTCACTCTGATCTGACATGATGAACAAGCTGACTGCTGACCCTGTGAACAGTTTATAGATGAGGTAGAGTGGATGAGCATCACAAAATGCAGAGATTTTTGCAAAAGAATGATTCAAAATCTTAGTTTTAGTTTCCCACAGAAATCATTTCGGATCTACCGATTTTTAAACTCGGTGATACCGAAGCAGTTTTTGTAACCTAAACTAGTGAACTCGGTCAGACCGAGTCATAGTTCGGTGGCACCGAGACTGCTAGGGTTTCACAAAGTTCCAAAATCGGTCACACCGATTAGTAATTCTCGGTCAGACCGAGTCTCACTTGTGCAATGGCATGAGCCAAATCGATGGGACCGAGTTTTTCAACTCGGTGGGTCCGAGATGGTTTCGGCGGAAACCTAACCCTAAAATTTTCGAATCAATCCTATTCTACGAACGCATTGACTGGATAGGAGTGTTTCAATCGTGGCTAGAAACAATAAGATCACAATGTGCTAGGAATTAGATTGGGGATAGCACAAAGATCGAGTCCATACCCTAGTTCGGCGGAGACTCGCTACGACGGCAATGGCGGGGTTGAATTCCGTTGACGGCGATGGAGACCAGCGACTGTAGGCGGCTGGCGGCGAGGAGACGATCCGGAGACCACGTTGGCAGAGCAAGCTATCGCGCGGGCGAAGGGGTTCGGAGAAATTTCCAAATTTTTTCCCGTGACTATATATAGCCTGACCCCGTCGGTGTGACCGAGTGGAACAACTCGGTGGCACCGAGATGCAAAACTGTATACAGTTATTGCAACTCGGTGTGACCGAATGGTTCAAATCGGTTGCACCGAGATCAAAAATTTAGATCAACTTAATGATCTCGGTAGGACCGAAAGTAGGATATCGGTCAGACCGAGAATCACAAAGAGGTTTTGGAAGTTTAAGTCTATGACGAATCGGGGACTCCGAGTGCTCCTCACACAGAGTGGTTCGAATCTGACTTGATCAAATTTTTTGGTGTAGCATGAATAGAGTTTGACACGAGAAAAGCATAGATAGCTAGAGGAGGTTCTTAGGCATTCTTGTCCATCCACTTGGCAAAAGGAAATAAAACCAAACAATCAAAACAACAAGTGGATGTCCTCGAATGAGTAAAATATGCAACCAACATGCTCACACAATAAAATGGCAATTGAAATATGTGACAAAGCATGCACAACCAATTCTAGCATCTATCAAGCAATTGGCGATGACTAGGTCATCTATATATGAGTATATTGACTTAGGAGTCAAGTGAGAACACTTGATCATAGGTCATACTCATCGTTTAAGCTCAAGTGGGGTTACCACTTTTACATAAAGCATTGTTGTGTTCACATCTTTAGAGTTTCTTTAGCTCAAGTCTTAGAGTAAAGCTCCCCCTAGATGTGATATCCCCCCTAAGAGGGATGAACTAACCTTGGGTTTTGTCGATGATGACTTCATGTAGATGTTGAAGATGTGGATGCTCAATGTTGATGTAGATCACTTGGAGCTATCCATTTGAGTGAATTGCACTTTCAATACCTACATGGGTTAGTCCCACAAGGAACAAACAAGGATATCCATAGACATAGAGTGATGCACACACAAGATGATGTTGAAAACTTTTAGGTTACCTTGTCCCTTGTCTTACCAACAAGAGGGTTTGTGACTCCTTGAACTAGTGCAAGATGTGGAAGTTGATTGCACTTGTTCTTGCCAAAATGATAAGAGTGAAGTATGTTGGCGGAGTCACCCTCAAGAACTCTCTAGTTCTTCTTCTTTTGGATCCACACCATCTTGATGTGAATCCTTGGAGTTGTAGTCGTACTTGATGAAGTGGAACTTGAAGTGGTCTTGGGAATCCACTTGACTAAGGTCTTACGAGCTTCTTCAAATGCATCAATTTCCTCTTGAAGCTTGTCCTTGCCTTTTTGCTTGTAGTCTTGTGGTGGAAGATCATCTTGAGCTTGTGTCCCCTTGAAGGAAGAAGTAGGATTATACTTCTCTTGTTGAGGAACAAACTTTGTCTTGGGGTATTGATCTTCTTCCCACTCAACTCCATTGGCATTGAACTTTCGTTCAAAACCAACACCTTGATTCTTCTGGTGCCTTCCTTGCTTGCGCACAATTTCCTCGAATTGCTTACTCCCGGCAAGGCTTTTGTACACTCCTTTCTCTATAATTCCCTTCAATAAGCTATTTTCTTGCTCAAGTGTAACTTGTCTAAGAGAATCATTAGTGGAATCAAGAGAACTACTAGAAGCAACAATATTGGATTTAGCATGATCATTGTTACTACTAGAGGAAGAATCTTTCTTGTTCTTGTTACTAGACTTGACTTGAGGCATGTAAGTGGATAAGAGTAAATGCTTGGCAATGTAAGAAGAACTTTTCTTGCGGAGATCATCATTGATTGCCTTTAAAAACTCATGCTCTTGCTCAAGATTGAGATTTTCAAAACGTAACTTCTTGTGAGCTCTTAAAAGTTCTCGATGATCTTTGAAGATAGTTTCATGAGCTAACTTAAGAGTGTTTAGTTCTTTAGTTAGAGCCTCAATCTTCTCCTTATCATTGTCATTCGTTTTATCTTGATTAGCATGATTAATTGACGTTTCATCATAGTATTCATCACTAGAGTTGTCAACAAGTAAATCATCATCACCTAACAAGTCATCTTCATCACTATTAAAATCAACATACTCAGGGTGTGTTACCTTGGGACCTTTGGCCATGAAGCATCTTCCAATTCCTTCATTTGGTGAGTCAAATATGTCATAGGAGTTGGTTGACACAAGTGCTAGACCGGCAACACCTTCATCTTGAGTATATTCGGAATTGGAGTGATAACTTCTCTCGGAGTGGTCGTCGGAGTCGGAGCCGGATACCCATTCACCAACATGAGCTTGATGTCTTCGTTTTGTGTAGCTCCTTGATGATTTTTCCTTCCTTTCCGAATCTTTGCTTCTCTGTGAGTGTCTTCGTTCATAACGATCATCTCTACTCCTTCTCTCTCTTGGTGGTGATTCTTCTCTTTTGCTTCTTCTTTTTGGAGAGTCTTCTCTTCTCTTGTAGGGAGCCGTACACTCATTGGAATAGTGTTCGGGTCTTCCACAATTGTAGCAGTTTCGCTCTCGACTAGAGGATCTTTTGTCATTGTAGGACCTTGACTTGGATCTTCTATCTTTGCTTCTACTCTTGTAGAACTTGTTGAAGTTTTTCACCATTAAGCTCAATTCTTCATTGAAGTTTTGTTTCTCACTTGATGATGTAGGGGCTTCACATGAGGCTTTGTAGGCACCACTTTATTTGTTGTGAAGTTCCTCTTTATCCTTAAGTAACATCTCATGAGCAACAATTCTTCCAATTACTTCCGTTGGCTTGAGATCTTTGTAATTGGGCATCATTTGGATCAATGTGCACACGGTATCATATTTTCCATCCAAGGCTCTTAGAATCTTCTTGATGATGAATCTATCGGTCATCTCTTCACTCCCTAAGCCGGCAATCTCATTTGTGATGAGAGCAAGCCTAGAGTACATTTCAGCGACACCTTCACCATCCTTCATTTTGAACTTGTCAAGTTGACTTTGAAGCACATCCAATTTGGATTCCTTGACGGAGTCGGTACCTTCGTGCATATCAATCAAAGTGTCCCAAATTTCCTTTGCATTCTCAAGACGGCTGATTTTGTTGAATTCTTCGGGGCACAATCCGTTGAAGAGAATATCACAAGCTTGAGCATTGTATTGCAACATCTTCAACTCATCCGCGGTAGCTTCACGGTTTGGTTCTCTCCCATCAAAGAAGTCACCTTGCAAACCAACACACACAATAGCCCAAACGGCGGGGTTATGTCCAAGAATATGCATTTTCATTTTATGCTTCCAACTAGCAAAATTAGTACCATCAAAGTAAGGACCTCTACGGTGATAATTTCCCTCGCTAGACGCTATACTCTCCTAGGTTGTGAAACCAAGGCTATGACCACCAAAAGCTATGGAAATCAAAGCAAATGGAGAACAAAGTTCTGATACCACTTGTAGGATCGAAAGTATGTCTAGAGGGGGAGTGATTAGACTACTTGACCAAATAAAAACTTAACCTTTTCCTAATTTTAGTTCTTGGCAGATTTTAGCTATTTTAGGACAAGTTAAGCAATCATCACACAATTCAAGCAAGCATGCAAAGAGTATATTGGCAGCGGAAAGTAAAGCATGCAACTTGCAAGAATGTAAAGGGAAGGGTTTGGAGAATTCAAACGCAATTGGAGACACGAATGTTTTTCCTGTGGTTCGGATAGGTGGTGCTATCCTACATCCATGTTGATGGAGACTTCAACCCACGAAGGGTAATGGTTGCGCGAGTCCATGGAGGGCTCCACCCACGAAGGGTCCACGAAGAAGCAACCTTGTCTATCCCACCATGGACATCGCCCACGAAGGACTTGCCTCACTAGCGGTAGATCTTCACGAAGTAGGCGATCTCCTTGCCCTTACAAACTCCTTGGTTCAACTCCACAATCTTGTCGGAGGCTCCCAAGTGACACCTAGCCAATCTAGGAGACACCACTCTCCAAGAAGTAACAAATGGTGTGTTGATGATGAACTCCTTGCTCTTGTGCTTCAAATTATAGTCTCCCCAACACTCAACTCTCTCTCACAGGATTTGGATTTGGTGGAAAGAAGATTTGATTGGAAAGCAACTTGGGGAAGGCTAGAGATCAAGATTCATATGGTAGGAATGGAATATCTTGGCCTCAACACATGAGTAGGTGGTTCTCTCTCAAAACATATGAGTTGGAAGTGTAGATGTGTTCTGATGGCTCTCTCCACGAGTGAAGAGGAGGTGGAGGGGTATATATAGCCTCCACACAAAATCCAACCGTTACACACAATTTACCAATCTCGGTGGGACCGAATCAACAAACTCGGTCGGACCGAAATAATAAACCTAATGACCGTTAGAGATTTTTGGTGGGACTGACATGCAACTCGGTAGGACTGACATGGTTAGGGTTAGGGCATAACGTAATCTCGGTGAGACCGATTACACAAACTCGGTGAGACCGATTTTGGTAATTAGCTAACCAGAGAGTTGGTCAAGTAAACTCGGTGGGACCGATTCGCTCTTCTCGGTGAGACGGAAATGTTACGAAAAGGAAACAGTGAGTTTACATTGCAATCTCGGCGGGACCGATCCGCTCTTTCGGTGAGACCAAAAAGTTACGAAAAGGAAACAGAGAAATTGCAATCCCATCTCGGTGAGACCGAGATCCCTATCGGTAGAACCGATTTGCTAGGGTTTGGCAATGGCTATGACAAGTGAAACTCGGTGGCGCCGGGTTGAAAGAATCGGTAGGGCCGAGTTTGGCTTTGGGTTTAGGTCAAATGTGGATATGGGAAAGTAGTTGAGGGTTTTGGAGCATATCACTAAGCACATGAAGCAAGAGGCTCATTAAGCAACACCTCATCCCTCCTTGATAGTATTGGCTTTTCCTATGGACTCAATGTGATCTTGGACCACTAAAATGTAAAATGAAGAGTCTTGAGCATATGAGCTAGAGCCAATCCTTTGTCCTTAGCATTTTGAGGGTTCCACTTTCACCATCCATGCCATGCCAATCATTGAGCTTTCCTGAAATGATCATCTTGGAATAGCATTAGCTCAATGAGCTATATGTTGTTATGAATTACCAAAACCACCTAGGGATAGTTGCACTTTCAAATACAGAAGTGCGGAACCTGAATATTCTGACGGTCGGATATCTTTGAATGTCTGAATTTGTTCCACTGTTGCCTACACGCGTGCAGAATCGTTAGAGGCAGACGGCGGCACAGGGGGCTGGGAGGATACTCGTCCTGGGCGGGAATCGATGGTTATAGACACCGGACCTTCTCCGTCCTCGGCGGCGGCGGGCGACTGCGCAGGATAACGGGGTCAGAGGATGTGATTGAAAAAACAGGGCGTCCTCGACGGCAGCGACGGCGGCGGAAGATTAATCTCCGGGGTTACCTTCCTATTGATTGGGTTGCCGGCGTTGATGGCCGTCCGTGGCTGATCCAGGGAGGAGGCGTTGCCGTGGGGAGCGCCTATTCGACGAGGCGATGCTCGGGCGCTGGGGCAGTAGAGGAGAGCTGGCGGCTGTGGCTGTGCGAGGGTCGGCGGCACGAGCAACAGGAGGGACGCCGGCGGCGCCACGGTCGAGGGCAGGGTTGGCGGCGGCTCGTGTCCGAGGGGATAGAGGAGCCTAACAATGACGAAGGCTGTGCCAGGGATTGACTAGCGATTAGACTGACCTGCTAATTTACAACTCTATCCTTTTCACACAAAAAAAACTTTTAAGTCATTTCTCATATCCAACGGTTAGAAAAAAACAGAGGTGGAGTTACACGAAATTACCAGTTGTAACTCGCCAATCACCCTAAAAGAGCTCAACAATTAAACACTTTCTCTTCAATTTGGCATGCGAAAGCAATCTGAAGGATGGTACATATAACTACGGGTTTAACGGTTAAACTTTAACCCCACTAGATCGGACATGCTAGAAAATTAGTTCTCAAGGGTTAATATTAATGAAAAAAGGATCATCCTAGGCAGCCGCTCTATGTTGGACCATTTGGCGATGTCGAAATGATATAATCTTTTTGCAGGCCGTTTTCATGAGAACATACTCCCTCCGTCTCAAAATAAGTGTCTCAACTTTGTACTAGCTATAGTACAAATTTGTACTAAGCTCAAGACACTTATTTTGAGACGAAGGGAGTACTAATTAGGAGACAAAGGAGCAAATCCAATCAGCAAGCAAGTCTTTGGAGATCATTTGGTTTGGAGTTGTTCGAGACAAATGGATGGAAGTATACTAAGGCCCTGTTTGTTTCAGCTTCTCAGCTGGCTTTTCCCGTTGAAAGGCTGAACAGCTGAAACAAACATGAAAAAGCTGTGGCTTTTGGAATGCTAAAAAGCAAGCTTATGGAGAAATGAACTAAAACCTGAAAAGCTTACTTAGAGGAGAGCGGCAATTTGGTGCCCTGGCTCAGGTAACCTGAGGGTAGAATGAAGGTTGGTAAGTTCCAATCAACAAAAGACAAGGCATTAAAAAGAGCTTCAGACTGAATTGAAAAATATGTCTCCAGTGGTATAAAGGAAAATCAAATAAAGGCAGTTTTGCAAGTGCTCCCAGTGTACGCCATGGGTATTTTTAAATTCCAGCTTCATTATGCGATGAATTATCTCAGATTATAAGAAACTTCTGGTGGGGGGACGAAGATGACAGAAGGAAAACTCATTGGCTAGCTTGGGATAAACTCACAAAACCTAAAAGAGAGGGAGGCATGGGTTTCCGAGATCTTAGATTGTTTAATCAAGCTATCTTGGCTAAACAGGCTTGGAGGCTGCTAGTGAATCCAGATTCTTTATGTGCTAAGGTTTTGAAGGCGAAATATTATCCTAATGGTCACATATTGGATACTGCTTTCCCGTAGGCTACCTCCGTGAATTGGTAAGGCATTGTGCACGGATTGGATCTGCTAAAAAAAGGGGTCATATGGAGAGTGGTCGACGGAAAAAATGTTAATATTTGGAGAGATAATTGGCTACCTAGAAATTCTGGCCTCAGAGTTTTAGTCAAAAAGAACCGCACTAGACTGAAATGGGTCTCTGAATTATTCATAAGCGGAACAAGAAGATGGGATGAAAATTTAATCAGGCACCTATTCTATAACCATGATGCTGAGGAGATCCTAAGGTTACGTATTCAGACTATAGGTGAGGGAGATCTAATTGCTTGGCACTATGAGAAAAATGGCATGTTCTCGGTTAAAAGTGCGTATAGACTGGCTTTAAACCTTCAGGATGGCAAGGGCGTGACAGGATCGTCTAGTTATGCTGATGACAAGGAAAAAAGTGTGTGGGATGTTATTTGAAAAGCCAAAGTCCCGCAAAAAATAAGAATTTTTGCCTGGCGAGCTGCGTCTAACAGTTTGGCGACCCAGGTAAACAGAGTTATTCATCACCAAACGGTGTCAGGTATGTGTACTATATGCGGGATGGAGGATGAAAATACTTTCCATGCCCTTGTGTCTTGCCCAAAGGTGCGTGCGTTTCGTTTTGCTATGAGAGAAGAGTGGAATATTCCTGCCGAGGAGCTTTTCAGATTTATGGGGCCGGACCGGATGTTTATTCTGCTTGATCAATTGGGGTCGCCAGAACGTGATCAAGTTTTATTCATCCTTTGGAGAGCTTGGCATCTCAGAAATGATATGATCTTTGGGAAGGGGAAAGAATCCTTATGTGCTTCTGTCACTTTTGTGGGAAATTACTGAAAATCTTTCACAAATGTCAAAAACTGTGCGCACGTTGACTTAAGCATCAAAGGTAAGGGGGTGATTGATAATGGGAGGTACATCACACCAATCACGAAGGCTCATCGTAATTGAGAACCACCAGACCAAGGGTATATTAAGATAAACGTTGATGCTAGTTTTGTGGAGAGCATGAGATCTGTCAGCATTGGGATAATTGCCAGGAATCACCTTGGCGAAGTCCTGGTTTCCTCATGGGATTTTATCGGGTCGTGGACTTGTGTGGATGAAGCATAATTTCGTGCGGCGCTTGCTGGGTTATATATTGGTATTACATTCCATAGTCCTGTTATTTTGGAGACTGACAGCGCGGTTGTTGCTTTTTCTCTCGCAAAAGATTCTTTTGACAGGTCTCCTTTTGTGGACCTGAAAAAGGAGGCGATGAGTGTCTCAAACCTCATTAAGGATTTCAAGATAGTGAAGATTGACAGGCAGGCAAATAGGGTGGCGCATGAGATTGCTAAATTTTGTTTTGATAGTAGGTCAGACGGTGTTTTATGTAATAGTGTTCCGCCCTGCGTGGCTAGATTTGTAATGAACGATTGTAAGAATTTTGTTATTTCTGATTAATATGTGGGGGGTTTTCAAAAAAAAAAAGATAACCCGGGCATGAACAGTACTGTGATTTGCAAAAAGAAAAAAGTTAAAAAAATCCAATTTTTGTCTGGTGCAACATGCTTCTGTGCGTGAACTCCATGCAAAATTTTTGTGAAGTTTGGATATTCGAGGAGCTCATTGCAAAAAAATTGTCTTTTTTGCCACGAGCTCCTCGAATGTCCAAATTTCACAAAGTTTTATACGGAGTTCACGCACAGGAGCACCTTGCGTCACAAAAAAATAGAATTTTTTGAACTTTTTTCTATTTCAAATCGAGGTACTGTTCATCGGGCTCATCTGAGCCTGGGCTCTAGGTTGAATTATCGTACTTAGAGCTGCTTTTCTGGCTTTTGGTGCGTATAGAAGCTAAAGATACATTACAAAAGCCAACAACTAAATTTCATCAGGCATCTTTTCTACTAGCTAACAGCCAGCTTTTTCAAAAGCTCAAAAGCTCCAGCCCAAACAAATAGGCCCTAAATAAACTTTGTTCTTCTCGACTTTATTTGTGTTTCCTCATATGTGCGCCACATGGCCACAAAGTTGTACTAATTAGAAGCAGGCTGTGTGCAGGGCCGTCTCCAGAAATTCAGGGGCCTGGTGCGAAATGCGAATTGGGGCTCTAAATTTCTAGAATACATGTTGCTTCATGAAAATACTAAAACAAAAAAGATTGAACCTGAATTTTAAACGAGCAACAATCTTGAAAATCTTGGCGTATGACAACTTGGTCAACTAACCTACTACATATCTTGATCAACTGATGCATATGCACACAATATACTCACTAATATAATCATTCAAAGGAACAAAATAGTCTAAATTAAATAGGGTTTCGGTTTGAGCGCACCCGGTGGACAGATCGGTGGTGCCCTCGCCTTGGTATGGGCCACCGGCTGTTTGTACTTGTGCATTTTCATTTCAGAATATGCAAAACATTATGTTAAGAATAGAAAAGAGTATTTCAGGATGGTGTTATAGCGAAGAAAAACTGGATGACGTACACTGTCGAAACTTGACATTAAGCAACCCCTTGAAGAAACCCGCACAGGCCCCTGGACGGCCCTGGCTGTGTGCTACATGCAGAGGCCAGAAAACAAATTTTCATTTTCTAAAAAAACATCAATAAACGATAGTGTACAAGTACGTGGAGGACTGCGCTAATGAGCTGAGGGCGGTTACGGCGGTGGAGGAGGTTGCGAAAGGGGTGTTTGACCTCTTGGGCGGCACGGCTTGCCCGCAACATCTCGTTGAACTCGGGCCCCACATTGTTGGTGGCACGGATCTTCTTGAGCACGGCCCTGTTCGATGAGGCTCTGGGGCGTGTCCACCAGGAAGAGCGCGCCGATGGTGAGTAGCACTTCCAGGATGCCGGCAAGGGACAACGAAAGCCTGCGGCCCCAAGGATTGATCCTGCACGCGGCTCAGTTTCGACACACGTCGTTGCCGGCTAGGCAGAGGCGTGCAAACTGCAAACAGATCAAGCGAGAGCATGCGAATTGGGGGCGCGTTCCTACTTCTTGGTGCCATAGTTGACTAGGTTGGCGATGAGGATGCTGGTGGTGATGTTGAGCCACCGCAGACCCTGCCGGCGCGATCTCTGATAGAACAGAGGAACAACTTGCACTGTATGGATGATAATCATTTGCGTGGATACACATTATGAAGTCTCGTTGCAAATTTAGGTTCCATGAGAGAATAAAAAAGGGAAAATATATTTTTCGTCTCTTTACTTTTCGGATGTATAGAGATGGTCCCTTAATTTCAATACGGGCAAATCTTAGTCTCTTAATTCTCAAAACCGGATATTTTCCATCCCTTGAATAGATTTGGGTGGTTTTGTGTTGACATGGCATGGTTTTGACCTTTGACCTCGCCGCATCATTTTTTTTTGAGGAACAAGAGTACAGCAGTACTCTAAGCCACCACCTCGTCCTCGGCAAAAACCGCATTCAGATCATCCGGTATACCTGCCACCATCAGCATATCCTCGTGCCTCCTTGCTTGAGCGGCCAGGGAGTGGGCAAGCTTGTTCTGGTCACGCCTAGAGTATATGATCTGAACTTCCCTGAAAAGTTTGAGCTCCTCCATAATATCAGTAAACACAGATTGCCACGCAGAGCGGTTGGAGCCGCCCGGTCTGAGCTCCTTCACGACGAAGGTGCAGTCAGATTCTGCGATGATAGGCCCTCTATACATCGGGGACAGTGCTCTCAAACCTGCAAGCAGGGCATGTGCCTCGGCTTCCTCCACTGCATTACAATTAACAATCCTTTTTGATAGCGACATGAGGATGAGCCCATTGTGATCCCGCACGACCCCGCATGACGGCACCAGCATGAGAGGCTCCGCTGTCTGCCTGGAACGCAGCGGCAGAGTTCAGTTTTACGGTTCCCGCTACAGGCCGGCACCAGCGGATGGCCCTGGAGGCCTCAACACTCTCTCCATGCATATCGACAGCACAGGCCAGGACACCCCCGTTCGCATCCCTAGCCAGAACATGTGCAGCCTGTGAGGCTTTCTGTTTGTTTTTTGGGTTGCATCTCAGGGCCGCGTCGCAACCACTCAGCTCCTCATCGTATTGCTGTCGAAACAGAGCCGATCTACTAACTAGTTCTTTCCTAGAACTATGGATGCAGTCGTCTCGGAGGAACCAACACCGCCACGGTAATATTAGGAGCTTTGTCCTCATCTCCTGACTGCAAGGACTGAGCAGATTTTGCAGCCAGTCCACACCCGTGAATCTAAATTTATCCTCGCTAGGAAGATCCCAAGCCTTTCTCATTTCATGTCTTAGCGCAATGCTCTTGGTACAGGACACTGTAGCATGAAATTCATCTTCCTCCCCCATGCCACATCATTTGCAGACATTGTCCACCTCCAGAGTGCATTTCCACTTCTTCATTTTTGTGGGAAGGGTATTTGTGGCCACCCTCCAGCCCAAGATCTTGATTTTCTCTGGGACTTTGGCTTTCCAAATGATGTCCCATATGCTGCGGTCATCTGCATCAGTTTGTAGAGCTCGATGGTGGCGGAGCGTTTTTGTGCTGTAAAGCAACTACAAGCCTATAGGCACTGCTTACTGAGAACATTCATGTTTTCTCAGGACGCCAAGCTAACGTGTCCTCAGATCCCGTCCTTGGGAGCTTAATGTTACATATGGCTTCTACGTCGAAACGATGGAATAGTTGATGCACTAACTCTGTGTTCCACCCATTGCCATCATCCAAAATCAACTGATTTACCCATCTAAGCCGTGATCGTCAAATGAAGCGAGCTGGTTTGAGACCTTCCTTACGAGGAATCCAATTGTCCCTCTGAATTTGCACACTGCGACCGTTCCTGATCCTCCAAACCGTGCCCTCTTTTAGGAGTTCTAGACCAAATTCTATGCCCCTGCAGACGGGTGACACTTCCGAGGCAAAAACTGTATCCAGCAGCTCGCCATGTGGGTAGTATTTGGACTTGAGGACCCATGCACATAAACTATCCGGTCTCTGCAGCAGCCTCCAAGCTTGTCTTGCAAGCAACGCTTGGTTAAATAACTTCATGTCTCTGAAACCTATGCCCCCTACGCGCTTTGGCTTAATCATCCTTTCCCAGGACATCCAGTGAACTTTTCTATGTCCATTTTCGTCCCCCCACCAAAAGTCACGGATTAGTTTCTCGTACTTGTCACAAACACCTTGTGACATTTTGGAAACCCCCATACAATATAAAGGCAGCGCTTGTAGAACTGACTTCACTAGAACCTCTTTTGCAGCATGGGACATAAATCTCTCTGTCCAATCCGTACACCTCTTTATCACAAATCTTTCCATAATGGGCTGAAACATGGAGTCCTTCATGCGACCTTCGGGAGTAGGGAGGCCCAGGTATTTGTTCTCAAAGGTGGATGCTGTGACCTGAAGCGCCGTTTTGATATCCTACTGGGTCGCTGCCGGGCATAGCTCGTTGAATAAAATTGAGCACTTGCTATTACTGAGCAGCTGACCAGTTCCCCTCTGGAAATTCACAAGGATTTGATTTATGCACTCAGCCTCCTCCTTACACGCCTTGAAGAATAGCAAACTGTCGTCAGCAAATAACAGGTTTGATACCCCGGGCTACCTCTAGCGATCTTGAGAGGTGTAATCTTTCCCCGACGGATCTCTCTGTTAATCAAGCAAGTCAGCGCCTCCGCCACAAACAAGAACATGTACGGGCTCAATGGGTCGCCCTACCATAGTCCCCTGGACGAAACAAAAGGTTTGAGGAGCTCGCCATTGTATTTAACTGTATACCTCACGGACGTCACACAGTTCATCACCCACCCTACCCATTTCTGATCAAAACCGAGTTTTAGAAGTGCCTTCTCCATGAATCCCCAATCAACTCTATCATAAGCTTTCACCAAATCCAACTTGAAAGCACAATGGGTGTTGGCCGAGTTTTTACTATGCTGGATCTTATAAAAGCATTCAAAAGCAATCGTTGCATTGTCTATAATCAAGCGGCCAGGAATGAAAGCACTCTGCGTCTCCGAGATTAAGTCGTCGAGGATTGGTCTGAGTCGATTTACCATGCATTTGGATATCACTTTGTAAATCACATTACAGAGGCTGATGGGTCTATAATCCTTTAGGAACTCTGGGTTATTTTTCTTTGGAATGAGCACAATGACGGTGTCGTTTATTCCCTCTGGCATGAAGCCGTCATGAAAAAATTTCATCACTGCACTAATCACATCCTTCTTCAGAGTACTCCAGTTCCTCTGAAAAAGTCTTGCCGGGAAACCGTCCGTGCCGGGGGCCTTTAGAGGGCCTATTTGGAAAAGGGCGTCGCTGATTTCCTTCTCCGAGAAATCCTTTACGAAAGACGCATTCATCACATCAGCCACTCGCTTATTTAGGCAGTCCACTATACCATCTGGTTCAACACCACTTTCTCTTGTATACAGTTCTTTGAAGAAATTCTTTGTCATATCCTGGAGCCTCTTCTTTTCCTCCACCCAGCCCCCGTTCTCGCCGCATCATTGTCCATCTCATCTTCCCCTTCTACCTCACGCCATCCCGATGTACCCGAGTTAGCACTGGACTGAGTGCCCATGTACTCCACGCTGCCGCACGTAGGGATCGGCTGGACTTGAACGAGGCACAGGCGTCCGGAGCTTTGGCGCATCAACGTTGCGACTCGGAGCACTCGCCGGAGGCAGAGTATACCCACCACGGCGAGTGCTCCGAGCCGCAACGTTGACGCGCCAAAGCGTCGTGCTCACCGTCTAGCTCTGGACCGAATGCTATGAGGACAAGTTCGACCGTATGCCGCTTGATCCCTGCTTCCCGACGAGGCCACGACCCCGCTCTTCAGTACACTACGACGACCCTCCTCACTGCCTTCTGCACATCGTGTGCTTGCTTACCTGCTCCAAGCCGCCACGAGCACCGAGTGGCTCGACCTCGGGATGGAGGCATGCCGCTAGGAGCTCGGACATCGCACGCCATGTGCTTGACAAAATGTCTACAACCGCGTGAAGATGAAAGCAGAGTAACGTTGCCACATGGACAAAGACCGGTCAAAACCAAGCCACGTCAACTAAACAACCACATAAGAGCATCTTCAACAGTTGCTCTAAGTGCCGTGCTCGAAAATTAGTGGTTTTTGCGCGCGCTACCGCTTCGGGCAGCGCTTCAGCGGAGGCGCAAAAACCGCACATGCGGCATAACTAGTTTAGCGTGCGGTCCGAAACGCCATCGCGCGTCGTTTGTTTGCTGCGCCCGCTCCCCCGCGCCACACCCTCTCCGCCGCGCCGCTTTCACCCCGCCCGTGTCGTCGCCGGCGAATTCGCCCAATGGACGGACACGCCGACATCCTCCTCACTCCTTCCTACACCCGCGACCCCTCCTCCGCCGCTGCCGTAAATCCTAGCGCTGGGAGCTTCAGCTTCCCCACCGCCGGTGCTCCTCCAAGCACCGGCATCGCGCGCAGCCTTTTCATGCCGCCACGGACGGCCTCGGGGGCGGGTGGCGTCGCGCCGCCGCCCGCCATGAAGCCACGTGTCCCCCTCTCAAAGCAACATATGGCAAGTGTCGGCTGCTCGCGCATGCTGCAGTTTAGCGCGTCTATTGGAGCGGCTCGGGCGCGCTATATTTTGCAGCGGCCGCTCGAGCCAGCGTGTTGCGGCGCGCAAAAGCTAGCGATTCCGTATACTGTTTTTTTAATGCGCCACGCGTTGCGTGTTTGTTGAAGATGCTCTAAGTGAGCAGAGGAACTTAACTGGTATGAGGAGTTAAGGGACTAAGGTTTGCCGGTTTCAGAGTTAAAAGGAGTCGTTTCTATACTTACGGAAGAGTTAAGAGATGAAAATTATCTTTTTTCCTAAAAAAACACAGCCCGTATACCTGATTGGCGAAGCCAACGTGAGCCTATCGGCAATGAGCATGGTGAGGCTCCGGGCAGCACGGTTAAAGATGACGCCGATGATGAGGAAGGAGCCTGCCATAACCATGGTGAGGCGGTGGCGGCCAAGTTGGCGGGTGGTGTATGAAGCGAACAAGGTGGCGACGAGGCCACCGAGGTAGAGCGACGACGTGAAGAGCTGCAGGCCCTGTTGTCGTACTTGCAGTAGTTGCTCTGCTTGCTGCCGTCGTGCTTCAGCACCGAGGGGAAGAACTCGCGCATCGATGACACGCCGCGTACAAAGTTAATTATTAAATAATCGTTCTCCAGATTTACAATAATCTTTCTCCAGATTTACAATAGTATTCTCAATAGGAATGGAACACTTCGCCCCTGCAATTTTTTCTGTAGCTAGAACTAAAGATACAATTTTAACAAGGATGCAGATGAATGGAACCAACAGGAGCATGCATCCCCGCAGCCTAGCTTGTTTGTTTTTACAGTTTGTCTAATTTATATCTAGATGTTTTCTAAGGATATCGCATCTAAGCTTTCATAAATAATTTAGCAATAAGAAAAAAAAACTGGGATAAAAGAAATAGAACACAAACGTGGACATCAGATTAGGTCCTTGTTTTTAGGAAGTAAGCCTGCCGTACCTGAGACGCCAATGTCGTAGCCAAACATGAGACCGCCGATGGCCGCCATGACGCACAATATCACCACGGTCATCGCGATCTTCGCCTCAAACTCCATTTCAGGCTGTGCCGACGATACCGAGAGCCCTCCGGCCGGCATATCTTGGCCCGTGAACCAGCCTGTCCTTGAGGAAACTGTTGAGATTTTGGGTGGAAAATCTTGCCGTGCTCCCCTTCAACACACTCACTCCATTTTATTCCTTCAATATGCATAAAAGTTATTTACAAACTTTTTAATTACACCAATACCCCTCCTCAAGATGGGCCAAAGATATTCAACATGCCCATCTTTTTTTTCAAAAAGGGGGTCTCCCCGGCCTCTGCATCAGAACGATGCATACGGCCATCTTATTAACCAAATAACAAAAAGTGCCAACAAGGTTCCACAGTCTCCAGCCAAACAGAAAGAAAAAGATAAATGCAGCTCACACATAGCGACGGACGGCTAGATACACAAACTAGCCCGAAAAAGATGCCACAACCGGCTGGCTAACAATAGATAGAGAAACTAATTGCCTATCCTATTACATGACCGCCATCCAAACCGGTTGAAGATATCCCGAGCTACCATCTCCCAACGGATAGATCCAGTAACCAAATGCTCCCTGGCCTCCATCGGAGTGAGTAGCGACCACGAACGGATCAGTGCCGTAGCTCGGAAAATAACCTGCAAAAAATGAATCCGTGATGTTCTGTTAAAAACCATATCATTTCTGCAATTCCAGATAGTCCATAACAAAGCGCAAACTCCAACCCGAATATGTCTTGGTAATTCAGGCTCAACCCCATTAAGCCATGTCCCAAATAAAGTATTGACCGAACTCGGTGGAGTAATATTAAAAGCAATATGGACTGTCCGCCAAAGAACTTTGGCCAACGGGCAATCAAAGAATAAATGCTTAATCGTCTCATCCCGATCACAGAAACTACACCTAGTAGGTCCTGTCCAATTGCGTTTAATCAAGTTGTTCTTTGTTAAAATAACTTGTTTATGGACAAACCACATAAACACTTTAATTTTTAAAGGAACTTTGACAGCCCAAACATACTTGGAAGTTGGAATAGCATTCGAATTAATAACACCAATATACATTGATTTAACTGTAAATACTTCAGAACTAGTCAACATCCAACGCAATATATCGGGTTGGTGAGAAAGTTGAACCTCCATCAGTCTCCTAACTAGATGGAGCCATTCTTCCCAACGATTGCCCGCTAGCGACCGTCGAAACTGAATATTAAGGGGGACAGATTGGAATACCGTTGCCACGAACACCTCATGTCGTTGAGCAATCCGATATAAAGACGGATATTGAATGGCTAAAGGTGATTCACCAAGCCAAGTATCCTCCCAGAAACGTGTACTTGTACCGTTTCCAATAACAAATCTCGTCCTATTGAACATAGATTGTTTGACTTTCATTAGTTCTTTCCAGAAAGGCGAATCAGTCGGCCTGACTGCGACCTGGGACAATGTTTTAGTTTGGAGGTACTTGTTGCGGAGGACCACATGGCCTCAGTCCCGGAAGACAGCTTCCACAACCACTTACTAAGAAGACATCTGTTCTTAACTTCAAGATTTTCAATACCAAGACCCCCTTGGTCTTTCGGTCTACAGATGATGTCTCATTTAGCAAGCCGGTGTTTTCTTTTAAGTTCATCACCCTGCCAAAAGAAACGCGACCGATATAAGTCCAGTCGTTTCCTAACACCAACTGGGACCTCAAAGAAAGATAAGAGAAACATAGGCATACTCGTGAGCACCGAATTAATCAATATCAAACGGCCTCCGTATGACATGAGCTTACCCTTCCAACAGCTCAGTTTTTTCTCAAATCGATCCTCGATGCACTTCCATTCTCTGTTTGTTAGCCTACGATGGTGAATCGGAATACCAAGGTAAGAGAAGGGTAAACTCCCCAACTCGCACCCAAACAATTGCCTATAAGACTCCTGGTCGTCTTTGGCTCTACCAAAGCAGAACAATTCGCTCTTATGGAAGTTAATCTTTAACCCGGTCAATTGTTCAAACAGGCATAACACTAGCTTCATATTTCTCGCCTTGGCCAAATCATGCTCCATAAAGATGATTGTATCATCGGCGTACTGAAGGATGGAAACACCTCCCTCAACAAGATGAGGTACCAACCCACCCACTTAACCATTCTCCTTAGCCCTTCCTATCAAAATTGCTAACATATCCACCACAATGTTAAACAGGATAGGGGACATCGGATCTCCTTGTCTTAGGCCTTTATGTGTCTGGAAATAATGACATATGTCGTCATTCACTTTAATTCCCACACTCCCTTTTTGCGTAAATGATTCGACCTGTCGGCGCCAGGCTTCATCAAAACCTTTCATACGCAATGCCTGTTGGAGGAATGGCCACTTAACCTTATCGTAAGCTTTTTCGAAATCCACCTTAAAAATTACTCCATCTAATTTTTTGGAATGGATTTCATGGAGCGTTTCATGAAGAACCACCACCCCTTCAAGGATGTTCCTGTCCGGCATGAAAGCAGTTTGGGATTGCTGCACCACAGACTGCGCAATCTGTGTGAGCCTATTAGTCCCGACCTTGGTGAAGATTTTGAAACTAACATTGAGGAGGCAAATCGGCCTGAACTGCTCAATCCTCACAGCATCCGTTTTCTTCAGGAGCAATGTGATAGTTCCAAAATTCAAGTGAAATAATTGAAGCTATCCAGAGAATAAATCATGAAACATAGGTAGTAAATCCCCCTTAATAATGTGCCAGCACTTTTTATAGAACTCATCCGGGAACCCATCCGGACCGGGAGCCTTATTATTTTTCATTTGTGTAATAGCATCGAACACCTCCTTTTCTGAGAACGGGGCAACCAGGATATCATTATCAGCAGCAGACAATTGAGGCACATCCTCAACCCTGGACTCATCGAGGGACACACAATTGTCCTCCGGCGGTCCAAATAACTGTCTATAGTATTCGGTAATATAGGTTCTGAGATTATCCTGACCTAAAACAGTACCCTCATCCTGCTCTAGCTGAAAGATCCGCTTCTTTCTGTGCTTACCATTAGCAATGAGGTGAAAAAATTGAGTATTCGCGTCCCCTTGGACTACTTTGCGGACCTTGGCACGCAAAGCCCACTTCAATTCTTCTTCGCGGAGAAGTTCTTTCAGCCTCTTCTCCGCCTCATTTTTAACTTGGAGCTCGGCGGACAGCAACATCGCGGATTCGGCTTTTATGTCCAAGGCATGTACAAGAGAGAGGAGCCTATCCTTCTCAATCTTATACACCCCACTGAGGTGCTTAGCCCAGCCCCGTAAGAAGCTTCTCAAATGCCTAATTTTATTCTGCCAGCGCTCGACCGCCGTCCTTCCTCCAACACCCTTGGCCCACTCCCTGGCTATGATTTCTAAAAACCCCTCGCGTTCGAACCAGGCCATCTCAAAAGAGAAGGTGTTTTTGTTTCCCATATGGTTCGGCTCCCCTGAGTCAACGAACAATGGTGTGTGATCAGAGATTCCCCGCGTGAGAGCTTGCACCGTAACAAGAGGGAACTTCTGTTCCCACTCCACGCTGGCGAGAACCCGATCAAGCTTTTCATACGTTGGGTTTGGCATAGCATTAGCCCAGGTAAACTTTCTACCAGAAAGCTCTATCTCCCTTAGATCTAAGCTTTCAATAATAGTATTGAACATAAACGACCACCTGCCGTCAAAGTTATCATTATTTTTCTCCTCTCTCCTTCTAATGATATTGAAATCACCCCCGACCAAAATCGGAAGTTGTTCGGACCCACAAATCCAAACAAGATCTGCCAGAAACTCCGGTTTAAGCTCGGGTTGAGCGGCACCATAGACCGCTACCAAAGCCCAGTTGAACCCATCAACTTTAGACCTAACTCGAAACTTTACCGCGAAGTCACCCATTACTACACTCCGGACTTCAAGGGAATCACATCTCACACCCAGTAAGATACCTCCCGATCTACCTCGTGGCGGGAGGCAATGCCAATCGAAATCAAGACCACCCACAAGAGAGGAAAGAAACTGCGGCGCAAAATTCTCTCTACCGGTGTCCGATAAAGCAATGAAATCTAACCGATGTTCCAGAGAAGCTTCGGCAAGAAACCTTCTTTTAGCCAAGTCCTTCAGACCTCTGCTATTCCAAAAGATTCCTTTCATAGTTCATCATGGAATTTTTTAGCAGTCCGAAACCTAGCACTCCTACGAACTGCAGAATCGGGATAAATCTTTCGTTTCCACTTACGCTTTGGCTTAGTGGGCTCCATCACCCGGTCCTCATAACCGGACTGAACAGAACCGACAGCTACATCATCTAAGGGCGCATCATCGCCCTCAGACTCCTGATTAGAAGGTGCTAGATCCGCACATAGATTATTTAGCACTCTAACCCCTAACGCATCAATTGCCTCATCATTCATGGGTTTGACCACGGCAAGATTACGAATAGTCTCTAAGGCCCACTCCGCCTTTAAATCTAACATATCATTCACCGAATTGGATATTTCATTATCAGTAGCGCCTAGTGAAACTCCTAATTGGTTTGCATTATTAATAATCTCCTCAGGAGAAAAATGCAATAAAGAATTAGATATGTTAACGGACATACCAGCAGAGATCGCAGCATCATGAAGCTTGGCCGCCCTCATAGCGCACTGCTGCTGCATATCGTCCACCTCCGGAAGGTCTAGAACGCGAGCACTCATCCGTCTCCCCGTCGAGACCGGGTCTGGGATCCCGCCAAAGGCAACAACCTCCTCTCGAGAATGAAGAAGCTGCGGGCTCCCAATGCCCTCGGACAAGTGCCCGGCGGTAGGACAAGAGACGGGACAACTGGGGCCAACTGGGTCGAAGTCGCCGATGGTGCGGTCCTCCTGACCGCAGACGAGGAAGGGATGTCTAGGGCCACCTGCCCCAGCCCCCCTCCCCCAGCGTCACGGGAGATGCGGGTGCCACAGCCAGGGCCTGAGGAGGAAGAGCCAAAGCCACCTGCCTCGGGCTCCCACTCCTAGCGCTGGCGGGCCCCGACGTGGCCGGCGTCACCGGCGTCGGTATAGGGAGGGGAGAGGACAAGGCCACCTGCCCTGACCCCCGTCCCCCAATGCCCACCTCGGACGTAGATGACATTGCCGGAGCCACATCAACCGGTGAAGCAAAGGAAATAGGAGCGACCTCCGGCTCTACATCCCGAACTGCAGTCCCTGCAAAGTCCAATGAGGGAAGCGTGTGCTCAAACACATCATCAGTCTCCACCCTATCACTCCACAGTCTGGGAGGCGCAGAAGCAGGCGCAAAGGACCCAAAACGCAGTGTCGTCGTGGGCACCGAAGGTGACGGTCTCGGCTCAACCCCGGTCCCCTCCCCAGGCAACTGAGCATCTGGGTGAGACCCGGTCGACCCCTCTCGAGCAGACTCGGCTGGCGCCCCCTTGGCTCCTGCACCACCATCACTCTCGTGCATATCAACATCATCCCCAGCACCCTCTTTAGCAAACATCTCAACGTCCTCAAACTCTATGTCGAGCGGGAATACCTCTCCCCTATATGTCCAGTGAACCACATCAGGCACGAAATCAACATTCAGAACACTCACCAACATCCGAGCCACTCCATGAGCCCGAGTGAAAGCCATATCCACTCTCTCCGTCTTTCCAACCATGATACCCATACTGGCTACAACTCGAACGTCCTGCAGAGGCTTAGATGGGGCCCCAGAAAACCGCAACCAGATCTGCGTAAGTGGCTTTCCTTTAGGCTCCACCTTCGTCCACTCGTGAAACTCCAAAATACACTTAGTACCAGGAACTCTACACAAGCCAAAACTCAGCAGTTTCTGTAAATCCTCCACAGAAGGGAAATCCACCTTAAAGACATTAGCTTCGAGGCTGACCAGCTCCCACTGAAAGTCCCCCGGTGCCAACTCCTGAAGCCTCTGGATAATCTGAGCCTCAGTCACCTCGCCCTGAGTTGCTTTCACAATCCCGGTAGTCAGGCACTATGTATCCTCGGGAATCTCCCTCGCGGTCGGGGACTCGAAGAACAATAACTCCGCACAGTATAGCCCATACATAGTCAGAGATGGAGCCTGGTCACGCACTAACGGGCAATCTCCCGAATCATGTGCAAGCTTGCCACACGAGTCACACAGCTCTGCGACGCACTCTGCAATAAAATGGGCCTTCTCACCACACCAGTAACACAACATCCTTTCCTTCTTGCGCGCCCACTTGGCTGCCCTCTCGGAATCAGACTTGTCTGACGCTTCACCACGGCCCCAGGCACAGGAACATCAACATTGGCCAGGGCCGTTACCACCTCCATCGCCTGAGTAGGAAGATCCGTACACTGAACATTATCTGTCTCAACCGCAAGAGCCGCATGGTCAACAGCAGCCGGAGGCGGAGGCTGCCGACGAAACCTCCCACGGCCACCACCCCGACCACCCGGATGTCCACGGAATCCACCTCTCTGGCGGTGATCCGGACCGGATGCCCCCTCGACAAAGCCACCAGGAGGTCCCAAAAATGGTCTGTCAGCAGACCCATCACTCTGCCAAGCATAGCCTCGGCCTCCACAGTAGATGATGAACCACGGTGCTTTCCGTCTCCATACTCGTCGACACCATCATCACCCCACTGCCCTCGGGGCGGCTCAAAAGAATCTCGACCTGTCGAAATTTGCCTAGTCTGCGAAGGCCCCGACCGGGTCTGAGTTGGCCTTGCGGCATAGTGCGGCGGCGGAGCAGCTCGAGGCGGAACACCACCCGGGACCGGCACCACAGGTCTGAGGCTAGACCCGCCGCCACGACCCAAGGCAGAAGCAACCGAAGGCGTTAGTCCCGGAGGCCGCGGACCAGTGGGGCCCCCCTTTCCCGCGGGTAGCACCGGCGGCCTGGCAAACTGATTCATTTTCCTTAGGCCGTAGACCCTCTATAAAACAATCCGCTAGTTGATCAGAGACTTGACATGTTTTAGCCTTAAAACCTCACTATACATCTTGATGAAGAACCTATCAATCTCCACATGCTTCATTCGGTCAAACAGAACCGGATTATTTACGATATTGATTGCAGCTACATTATCATAATTAGGCAACATAGTCTCATTCCTCAACACTGAAGCTCCTTCAGAAGACCCTTTAGGCACATCATTTCACATAGAGCTAATGTCATTGCTCCATATTCGGCCTCCGCAGTAGACCGAGACACCACTGCTTGCTTCTTGCTTCGCTATGAAACAAGATTACCTCCCACAAACACACAATAAATGTTGATCTCCAATCATCCCTACTACTTACCAAATCCGCATCACACTAACCCTCCAGATTCAAGTGTTGGTTCGGCCTGAACTACAACCTACAACTACATAATCAAATGTGTAAGTACTATGTATTTATAATTTTAGTTCTCGTGTTATCAAATTGTCATTGACCAATCCACGCAGCAATGCACAGGGTATCTTCCAATTACTATAATTTACTAGGCCTTCTCCCCTTGAGACCTAGGGCGACTGCACTGTTAGACTGGCTTAGGAGCCGACCCAGTTTACAAGGCATCTACTCCCCTCAAACTGCACACTTCAACATGTACGCTGTGAGGATTATATGCATCCACCCAGAATAGGAGTGCCAGGACACCGGGTGATACAGGACATCTGAAAGTATGCTCCAGTCAGGTTTTCTTATATAAAAAGTTCGAGATGAGCCCGACTTTGAATTAACAAGTCATCAACCGGTCAGGATTGCAGCCAACATCAACATATTAATGAAGCAGGACAAAAGACCAACGAACAGCTTACACCACAATATAACAACCAAACTAAATGCAAGAAAAACTAAGAACCTCCGCTTGTCGAAGGAGACGCCTGTGATCTTGACAAACAAGACATGAACTACAGTACCCCACTTCTTCCCCTGATCTTTCTTTCCTTCTTCTCACCGGGGTTCCCCTTGGTTGCTTTGCCGGAAGGAGACATCAGCTGCCTTGAAAACAATCTCGCCAACGCCTGCAAGGGGACCGAGAACACCGCATACCCACCACTTCCTCGCCCAAGAGGGACCATACCCCCTCGTCCTGGCTCAAAGGACGCTGCATCGTCGAGCAAGGTGTTCACCCTAGATCAAGGTGGTGTGTTGGCCCAAGACCGAGAAGACTGGACATCCGCACATGACGACCGCCTCACCACAAAGAGTACACCTTAACTACTCCAATGTGTTATGGTTGATGGAGGGGTCTTCTCTCATGATTCAGGGATGATGACACAGGGCTCCGGAGATCTTCTTGTGTTATGGTTGTCTTAGGGTACTCTAGGTGTCCATGGTCCATTGTTTTGGGGTTTCAATGTGCTTGTAAGGGTAACCTACTCTGTACTGATTCGTGATTTGAATGAACAATTTCTCAAAAAAGAAAAAACTATTCCAATGTTGCATATTGGCTGAGCCAAAAAAAGAAAAGGCAAGCCGAGGGCAGGACTCGCAGCTAGGCGAAGAATTGTTGCCACTAAAATGCCTCTTAGTCCCGCCCCCCCCCCCCCCGCCCCCTGCGCCACTGGCCGCTCCGGCCGCGGCGGCCACAAATCCGGCATTAATGGCCACCGTCCCTCCTCGGCTGGCTCGCAGCACAGGAGCCCCTTCTCTCCTCGCGGTTCCCCATCTTCGCGCGGTCCGTCAGGGGCCTCGGCCTCGCCATCAACACCGGCTACAACTACCGTGGGTTCAGATCCAGCTTCGACGCCACGTTTCCTGGAGAGAGGTGGCCCGTCCCGGCCGGGGCACCGGCTTTGCTCAGTGGATCTGGGCGCGTCCCCTGGTTTTGGGCAAGGGCGCCTTAAATCCTTGGTTGTTGCTCCATTCCACGCTGTCGAGATTTCCCCTTCGGGCGGTGACCATGGCTGGACGGAGGTCAGATCCAGGAAGGGGAAGCGCGCTGGCTTCGGGCCTGCGGTCCATTCGCGTCATCGCCGGGAGCGCTGCTCAGACCGCTAACAGGGCTTCAATGCGGCCGCCGGCCGCGACGCCTTCTTAAGCAAGTTCAAAGGGAAGTGCTTCCGGTGCCCAGCAAGTTCCACCTCTACAAGGATTGCAGAGATCCGCTCCACTGCGTCCTCTGCAAGCGCCAAGGCCACTTCGCCCGCGAGTGCCCATAGAATCCGAGGAACGGGGGTCCAGGAGGGACTGCCCGGGATCGACTGAACCCGCTTCCCCCCAGAGCTCCGGTGCACGAGCGTCTTCGCTTCCCTACGACTGCCGCCTCCGCCTCCCCGGCCATGGATCGCTTCCTCCGCTGCGAACACTCCCGGCGCCCGCGCGCCAGCAACAAGGTGGTGGTCGCTTCGCCCGCGCTCGAGCGCGAGGATCTCGTTCTGCGCCTGCATGCCGTCACCCTCACCGCTGCCGACGGGGTCCACTCCACCAATCCCATGGCGGTGGGCAAGGCCATTGAGGCGCAGCTGGGGACCCCCCTTCCAGCTGCGTGTCACCTCCCACCACCCGGAGGCCTTCCTGGTGCACTTCGACATCCCGGCGCACCGTGATGACGCTGTGAGGCGCGGTGTGCTGCGGGTGGATGGCGCCAAGTTCCTCGTCCGTGCCTGGCACGAGGACGACCACACTGCCTTCATGAAGCTACCCCTGCACGTCCGCATCGTCGTCGAGGATCTCCCAATGCAGTTCTGGTCGCTCGAGGGCGCGGAGGAGGCGTTCGGCGACTTCGGCCGCATCGACCGCCTCGACAGCAGAACCCTGGAGCGGGGCCACACGAAGAGCTTTGCGTGCTGGCTCTGGACCTGGGATGTCGCGCACATTCCGACAAAGCGAGCTCTCTGGGTGCTCAAGAGGGGAGTTGGCCGCGTCGAAGAGATCCTGGGCTACTCCCCGCCGGACCGCCGCGTTCCCCCACCATCGGGCGTGCGCCGCTATGATCTACTGATCCATGTAGATTGAGTTGAAGACTGGACCCCGCTCTCGCCGCGCTCTTCGCACTCGGGCCAGAGCGGGATCCCCTCCTCCGATGACGACGACAACCGCCCCTACCCCCGCGTCGTCGATTCCGGCCCCTGGACGGGTGGTGTCGAAGATGGCCAGGCGCAAGCTCGTCGCCCAGAGGCTTGGCTGGCCACTGCTGCTTGCCGGTTGGCTCCCCGGCCGATCCGACGCGACCGCGACGACAATGACTCCGGCGAGCAGCGGCGCTTGTGGCGTGACACGCTCCTGGGCACCTCATGCCATGCTAGGGGCAAATCCACTGACGTCATCGAGGCGGCGCCAAGGCGGCGCAGCAGGACTCCGGCGGGCAGGAGGCACGACGATCAGGAGCGGGGACGCGCCAAAAGCAAGGCGGCGACCGCGGCGCCGCCACTTCGGGCCACGCCGCCGCTTCCCCTCCTCCATAAGCCGGTGGCCACGCACGGAGAAGCCCTGGAGACGGACCCCGTGGCCGCCTTCTTTTCCTTTCCTGGTGGTCGCGCACTCTCCCCCCCGCTGCGCACGGATGTCATGCAGCTCGAGATCGAGAATGCCATGCTCGACGCCCTCAACTCCCCACTGGCCTTTGAAGATGGTGGACGCTCGCCCCCGCATGCTCGCACGCGCCCTGGTGTGATAGAGGAGTTCCACGAAGACGACGACATCCTCCCGCGCATCGCCGACCTTTCAGTCCCGCTATCCAGCCCCTGCATCTGCTCGCCGGCAGCGGCCACGGTGGGATTCCACGTCGACGCGATCACCCACAAGGTCGACAGTCTACAGCTTGGAGGGGCGCCTGACCACGGCCCTCCGGGGCCTGCGGACGGCGGCAACTATGGTGCGCTGGAGCTCTTCGCTCCGGTGCCCCAGGCTGTGCTGCCACGGCCCTCTGCTCCACCCAAGGTGCAGGCCACCTCAGTCCCTACGCGCCGCAGTGCTAGGCAGGCGGCAGCGGCCTCCCCTGTCCCGGTTGCATAGAGGCCGGCGTTACGCCTCGTCCAGGAGCTTGGCGGGCTCGGGCCTAAAGACAAGATGACGCCCAAGGCTGCTGCTGATCTCCTCAGGCATTTCCAGGAGCCCCTCTCTACAAATGACATCGGTGCCATTGCCAAGCTCACAGGCTGGACTGCGAAGCTCTGAAGATTGCTGCGGGCATGGCTGGAGCGAGCGGCGGGGATGCATCAGTGTTGTGATCATGCTAGTTCTTCATCGTGGTCTTCGTCGACGGCTGGTCTTAAACCAGTTTGAGTTAGGTTTTATTCCAATGTGTCGTGCCCAGTGTAAGGTAGGAGTAGTTAGGCGACGCTGGAGTTTGGGGTCTATTGGTGGCTGGCGTCGTCCCCAGCAGGATTGTAAGGTTTGTGTGCTCGTGTTTACCTTCAGTAGCTATATCAGTCGACGAAGAGAAATCCCCTGTCCCCATGATTGATACGAACTTCAGAATCATGTCCTGGAACGTGCGGGGCCTAAACTCCCCTGCAAAGCGCTTGGCCGTCTGCGAAGTGGCTCACGCAAACAAAATCATGATCCTAAATTTACAGGAAACAAAGATCGAATCCTGGTCTACACAACTAGTAGTAGACGTAGGGGGCCTTCGCTTCAGGGCTGTGTCGTGCTGCCCGTGACAGGCACTAGAGGCGGAGCCGCAATTTTCTGGGATAAGCGGGTAGTTGACATAGTCTCGCACATGATCGCTAGTTTTTCCATCATGGTTAGGGTCCAGTTCATCGGCAGCAGCGAGTTCTCTTGGATGACAACCGTCTACGGGCCGACAGAGGATGATCAGAAAGAAAACTTCCTTTCCGAACTTGCCAGCGCGGCCCCTCCCCCATCTGAACCATGGATGCTTAATGGTGACTTCAACATGATTTACCAGGCCAGCGACAAAAGCAATGGCTTGATCAATAGAAGGTTGATGGGCGTTTTCGCCGGGCAATCGACTACGCAGGGGTCAGAGAAGTCAAGTGCAAGAACAGGCGATTCACCTGGAGTAATGAGCAAGATGAACCTACTTTATGCAGCATTGACAAGGTTTTTTGCAACTTGGCATGGGAAGACATGTTCCCCGATGTGTTGCTTACGGCGGCTTCCACGTCCTTCTCCGATCACTGCCCCCTTCTGTTGGCCAACGGTACGCCTCCAATTAGGAAAGCTAGGTTCAGGTTTGAAAACTTTTGGCCGCAATTCCCACACTTCCATGAGACAGTGCAGCACGCCTGGGATCGGCCAGTCAATCACGACTGCCCGTTCATACGCATCGGCAGGAAACTACAGAGGACAGGGGCCGACCTGAAAATTTGGAGCAGATCGCTCTTTAGAGGCGCCAAGATGCAGTTCCACATCGCAAACACGGTGATATTGCAGTTGGACCTGGCGCAAGAGACCAGACATCTGACGGAGCAGGAGCGTGTGCTACGTAAACAGCTTAAACTCAAGGTGATTGGGCTCGCCGCAATCGAGAGGATTGAATGCACCTTCAGGGGGGCGACTCCAAGTCGTCAGCGGATATGTGCAAAGATCAGTAGTAGCTTAGAGCAATGGATATTGGTAGGAGCAAAGAAACTAGAGGCCCCGTTCGGGGAAATGTTGGGAGAAGATTGATTTCAATGTTTTCTGCATAAGATGATGGTTGCTTGACAGTCTCTTCTTATTTTCTCTTATTGATCGCCTTCCTACTAAATCAATGAAGCCAGCAATGCTGGATCTTGCCAAATAGAGGATAGCTGCCATCAATTCACCGAACCTCAACCGCTGCAACATGAAAAAGATCGGCTGGTTAGCACCACCCAACCAGGCGTCACACACCTACACCCCCTGATCCAGATGTCACCCAAACAAGGTCACAACGCCGAACGCCTTCATCGCCGAATCCAGACAACATTGTAGATTCTCATCATAGATCAGAGGAAGAGGGGGTGCAGAGACTAAGACCTCTGTGATGCCTCCAAGGAGGAATGCAACGCTCTTGCGCATTGCCAATTTGCCATCATCGAGTCGGACATGCCGACCAGGGATTTCTCCCTATCCCGAGGCTCAGGCCGCCCTACCCAGGTAACATAGGAGCGAGCAATGAAGATCAACGCTATTCAGATCTAGCAGGGCGATAGCCTTGAGGGGGAAGAACACTGACCTGCCGATTCCACTGCCATGAACCTGTTCAATAGATTACACATCCCTCTCGACACACACGTTGCCCGCACGGCCAAAGGACACCATCCTGCACCAACGAACCCTCCAGCCGCCCAAAAGGCGCCGACCCACCACCCTGGCGCCCAAAGGCCTTCCGCCCAAGCAGCGGAGCTACTGAGGCCTCGCCACCACCTTCATTGGCAGCCGTGAAAGCTTGCCCACTGGCTACCCCCGGTGGCGGTAAGGAGGAGGTAGAGGAAAAGTGGTGGCGGCGGCGGCATGGAAACCATAGTCGCCCTCATATCCCTCATGGGGGGCGGTGCTAGGGCTGAAGCGGCTTGTTTTAATCAAACTTGCTTCAGCCAGGTTTGCCGGCATCTTGCTCAGAGGACGCGCAATGTTCGGAACTGGGACTTCATGAAGCTATTTGAAATGTTCAAATTTGAATGGTGCGAACATTTTTTAGTAATTATGTGAATAATTTTTAAATTTTCATAAACAATTAAAAATGTAATAATCATATATTTTTAAACATTTGAACATTTTTTAAATGCACAGACATTTTTAGAATGGAAAAGGCTTTAAAAAATGTGTGACAGGGAACGAACGAACAAACTGAAGCGAAGAAAGGAGCCCTATTGGGCTCACCTATTCTACCGACGCTTGAGTACGTTTGTAGTCATGTGTCAAGCAAGATATAGATGCGGGTAGCTCCTATTGGATGCTCGTTGCATCCAATAGGTCGCGTGACGTAGGAGGAAGCTTGACTGGCCCGGCCCATCAGAATCCACTGCAGCAGTGCGATTTATTCTAGGGCGTGTTTACTAAGGGCATCTCCAGCCATTGCCCCCCCCCCAGTACGCATAAAAATCGCCCCTGGGGCGAGCCGGCGATACACTCGGCGCTGGAGGCGGTTTTGCGCCCAGTCGTCGCCCCCAGCTCGGCCTCAGGCGCCGAAATTGGCCCACTTTGCAGCCCAATTTCGGCGAATAAAGGGCCCATATGGGCGAGAATAGGCCCATATTCGGCGTGGTTTCGCCGTGTCTCAGCGTTCAATTATCAACACAATTGTTTCTTATCACATATTTTATCACAGAAAAATCAAATAGTTTAACAAAATAGTACAACAACAAATAGTTCAATACAAATTATATAGTTCAACAAATAAAAACTCGTATTTCATCACACGGCGTCCCCCTTGAGCCTCCATAGGTGCTCAATCAGATCTTTCTGCAGTTGATGATGCACCTGTGGGTCTCGGATCTCCTGACGCATACTGAGATAGGCAGTCCAAGTTGCCGGTAGCTGGTGATCAACTTCGGCTAGAGGACCCTGCCTGTAGTATCGTTTAGTGTCAAACACTGGGTCTTCTTGCTCGCTCTCGATGATCATGTTGTGCAAGATGACACAGCAAGTCATAATCTCCCACATTTTATCTTTGGACCAGGTCTGAGCGGGGTATCGAACAACAGCAAATCGAGATTGGAGCACACCAAATGCCCGCTCGACATCCTTCCTACAAGCCTCCTGAAGCTTCACAAACCAGGCGTTCTTGCCTCCTGCCATAGGGTTTGAGATCGTCTTCACAAATGTCGACCATCTTGGATAGGTGCCGTCAACTAGATAGTACCCCTTGTTGTATTGGTGCCCATTGATCTCGAAGTTCACCGGAGGAGAATGGCCCTCAACGAGCTTGGCAAAAACAGGAGAGCACTGCAGCACGTTGATGTCATTGTGAGTTCCTGGCATACCAAAGAAGGAGTGCCAAATCCAGAGGCCGTGTGTGGCTACCGCCTCAAGCACCATACTGCAACCGCCTTTGGCTCCTTTGTACATCCCCTGCCAACCAAATGGGCGGTTCTTCCATTTCCAATGCATGCAGTCGATGCTTCCAAGCATCCAGGAAATCCTCTTGCTGCATTCTGGGCTAGGATCCGAGCAGTGTCTTCCGCATTGGGTGTTCTCAAGTATTGTGGCCCAAACACTGCCACCACTACCCGACAGAACTTGTAGAAACAATCTATGTTGGTGGACTCGGCCATGCGCCCATAGTCGTCGAGTGAATCACTGGGAGCTCCATATGCAAGCATCCTCATCGCTGTCGTGCACTTCTGGATGGAGGTGAATCCAAGAGCGCCAGTGCAATCCATCTTGCACTTGAAGTAGTTGTCGAACTCCCGGATGGAATTCACAATCCTAAGGAAGAGCTTTCGGCTCATCCGATAACGCCGCCTAAATGTTCTCTCGCCATGAAGTGGAGCATCGGCGAAGTAGTCGGAATAGAGCATGCAATAGCCTTGGAGACGATGCCGGTTCTTTGCTTTCACCTGCCCCGGTGCTGAGCCACCTCGCCGCGGCTTTTCATTGCTCGCCAGCAGCTGGGCGAGGGCGGCGAGCACCATGAGATGCTCTTCTTCCTGGACGTGGGCCGCGGCTTCCTCCTCCAGCAGCGCGGCGAGCTCTTCCTCCTCATTCGAGTCCATCGCTGAGACAGGCAAAGCACCGAACACCTTGCGCTCGGTGGGCGTGTACCCGCCGTTAAACCGCGCCTCCGCGGCCGGAAACGGCGGCCGAAAACGCCCACCTGCTGTGGGAGGTGCTGCCGCGGCGAAGCGCTGCTATTTTCCGGTGGGGAATGGCTATCTAGCGGAGTAGGGCGGCGGTCGTCGCCGGGATATAGCTAGTGGTGGCCGAGGGCGCGGGGGGTGTGAGGCGAGTCGGGGGAAGAAAACCTTGACTTTTCCCCTATCGGTGTGGGCCAGGCGTGCTTTTCCCTAGCACCGGAGCCCCCAACTGCTCCCCAGCGCGCCGGGTCCGGCCTGTGACCGCCGGGCGGAAAAAAGGTCCGAACCGGCGATTTTCGGCGTCCTGGGGGCGCGACTGGGCCGTTTTCTCGGCACTGGCGCCGAAAAAGTGGCCTGGGGGGGCCTGTTGGGGGCGTAGCTGAAGATGCCCTAAAGCAAGGCAATTTCTTGTAGCGCGTATTATTAGGAAAAATCCTAGCAGTACCGCGGGTTGAAGGCCTAGCAGTATCGTGGGCACCCGCAGTACTACTACGGTGCTATAGCTAACTTTTAGCAGTAGCAGGGTTTGTCTCAAAAAAAGCAGTAGCGGGGTACTAGTCCCGCCCTACTGCTAATGAAACGTAGCAGTAGCGAGGGTCCCACACGCGCTACTGCTAACTAGCTGCAGTGTGGCTATGGAAACCGTGCTACTGCTACACATTTATACACGCTACTGCTAATATTTTCTATATTTTCTGCTACTTATTTACGTTGTATTTGTATAGGTTTTATACAATAGTCTCATCATATCATCAACTGATATGTAGTAAAGAATACAAGTGAATACAGATCAAAAAAAAAGAATACAAGTGAATACAGCGCGGATTAGATAAAAGTAGCTGGATGCCTGGATCCAAAGTGAGCAATTGAATCTAATCATTTTTCTCTTCCACCCAATGATATATGACCATAATAACAACTCATCCTCCTCATCATCATAGTCATAGTCATAATACAACTCCTCATTCTAGCACATTCTAGCACATAACTCATCATCATCATAATAATAACAACTCCTCACCATCATCATAGTCATAACCAACACTAGCTTATTCTTAGCACATGACAAGTACTATGTAGAACCTACTCCTCTCCCTTAGGTAAAATAGCATAAAACAGGTAAACCGGTCTATGTCCATAATGGAGAATAGATATACACCTGTCTCTAATTTGTGGCCTGAGAACATTCATGTTGTCTCCAATTGGTTACCCGCGTGCATTTATTACTTTGCTCCATTCTTTGATATCGAGCCTTTCATCTTTTAGAGAAATCGAGTAAGCATTGTGGTAAGCCGTTGGTGGAGTTGGTGGTAAGCTAACCATATGCATATGACCTTCGGTAAACATCATGTCAGGCAAAACATCCTTCGGAAGATTCTGTTGAAGAACATAATAGCAACATATATAGTTAGCATTGTAGTTTACTTAAGAAAACTGTATGCAACCATAGTTAACAAAATCATACCGGGTTTTCTGCAATGAAGTTACCATCATGCTATTCATGGACTAGTGGCACATATCCACTATAATTTGGGCTAATTTGATAATTGATCTTAAAAGTCTCAACATCATTTATAAATGAGACAAGAAATCATTTGCCCTGGCAAGTTAGCTTGGAGCCATAACTGTACTACATCTTGTCTAGAGCCATCCGTGTATTTCTTGGGGAAAAGAATAAGCTGTCAATTATAAATAAGCAAGTTTAGTACGGATGAATACCAAATATTTTTAAATAAACAATATAAATTACTTAACAAATTTATTTGACAAACTCACATAGAGGTAGAACTGGAAGCATATCCACGTCCACCCAAATGTGGATATTATCTTCAATATCATCTTCAGGACGAATATCAAAGGTTATTTGCAAATCCTCTTGAAATTCATAGGTCTTGCATAGAGCTCCCCAATTTGAGCAACTAAAATGTAAGTGATTAACTGCATTGCAGAGCTTAACCCGAAAAGCGTAACCATGTTTAGTCCTAAAGTGAGATTTTCTTGTTTCCATATTCTGACTATCTTGGAAACCGAGCTTCTCCAAGACATACCGTTTTGCATCACAGGGGATGCACTAGTCGAATTGTAAAAAACAGAAATTACACGTTGAAGCAAATGAAGCACAAGTCATGATTAATTACGAAAAAAATACTTGTTGTCATTACGTACCATTAAAACATCGAAGGTCTCGTCCAGCTTGATGGTGAAGAACCTACCCTTTTCCAGGTGAGGCCTGTCGCACATACCCCGGCCGTCGCCGCGGTAATCGCATTCAGGGATCCTATCAAATGTCAGTCATTTCCTTTTTCCTATTCAAAGATTATAAATCGATGGCAATTACCAGGAACTCAATCAGATCACTATTCAGCACGGGTTGACTTTCGGTCTGTTGAGTCTTCATTGAAAACTCTCATCTCACGTGGTCTATATGGTGGGCACTCCCTCTCTGATATATTCGACCGTCGGTGATGGTCGCTCCTCCCTTCGTTCCTGAGTGCATTACACCAAAAATGTCTAGCACATGAGAATGAAGGAGAAGCGACCCCATGATAACAGTCAGGATTCTTCCTCTCTGATATTTCGATAGTATACGGTGGACACTCCCTCATAGATATTTCGACCGTCGGGATGGACGCTTGCCCTCCTCTCGTGCATTAGCAAGGTATATCATGAGAAGAAGGAGAGAAAATTACCCCCATGACAACAGTCAGCATCCAGCCTTCAAGAATAGATTGAAAGTCACACAAGGAGCCCCGATAGAACAACCGTTAGCCCGTTACATATATCGAGTAATGACATAAAAATGGCCTATGGTTTGCTGGAATGTTGTTTAATTCCTATCCCGGCAAATCACGGGCACTCGATATTTCTTACTTTATAGCACAAGTCATGTTGAAATCTATGAAATTTTTTGGCATGACCTTTCCTAAAACCAGGACATATCGGGTGATACGTTTCCAACGTATCTATAATTTATGAAGTATTCATGACATGTTTATAAAAATATTATATGGTTTTGGTATGATTTGATTATATCTAACCCGGACTGGTGTTTTTTTCAGCAGACTACTGCGGTGTCATTTTTTGTGCAGAAATAAAAGTTCTCAGAATGGGCTGAAAATTTACGGTGATTTTTGATGGACCAAAAGAGACCCCCGAAGATTCATGGGAGGACCTAAAGACCCACGAGGGCACAACAAGCTCGCTAGGCGCGCCCTACCCCCAAGGTGCTTGAGGTGAGCTTGTCGCTCCCTCATGGCCCCCCTTGACATGAAAACTATGCCAAAAATTCCTATAAATACCAAAACCCCCGAAAAGAACCCTAGATGAGAAGTTCCACCGCCGCAAGTCTTTGTATCCATGAAAACTTAATCGGGAACCTGTTCCGGCACCCTGCCGGAGGGGAAATCAAAACCAGATGCCATCTTCATCATCCTAGAGGCCACTATGATGAGGAGGGAGTAGTTCACCCTCGGGGATGAGGGTGTGTACTAGCAGCTATGTGTTTGATCTCTCTCTCTCTCTCTCTCTTTCTCTGTCGCGTGTTCTTGATTTGACACGATCTTGATGTACCACAGGCTTTGTTAATATTTTTGGATCATATGGTGTTTCTGCCTCTCTATCGTATTGTGATGAATTGAGTTCTTACCTTTGAGGTTTCACTATTACCAGATTGAATACTTTTATTGATTTGAGAACACTTGATGTATGTCTTGCATATGAATACCCATGGTGACAATGGGGGTATTATATTGATTCACTTGATGTATGTTTTGGCACTCAACTCGCGGATTCCTGAGGTGACATTGAGGTAATCTATGCATAGGGGCTGATGCACATTTTCGTCCTACTTTCTCTAGTAGAAATCTTGGGGAACTCTTTGAAGTTCTTTGTGTTGGATTGAATATTATGAATATGAAGTTGTTTGATGCATATGCTATAATCAACTCACGGATACTTGTGGTGACATTGGAGTATCTAGGTGACATTAGAGTTGGTTGATGTATATCATATGGTGTTATTTTAGTATGAACTCTAGGGCTGTTTGTGACACTTATAGGAATAGCTCAATAGATTGATCAGAAAGGATAACTTTGAGTTGGTTTCGTACCCTACAAACAATTTCTTCTTATGTTCTCCGCTAGATAAGAACTTTGGAATGACTCTTTGTCGCATGTTGAGGGATTGCCATATGATTTAATTATGTTAGCACTATTGAGAGATTTCACTAGTGAAAGTATGAACCATATTCCTTGTTTATAAGCATTGCAATACCGTTTGTGCTCCGTTTTGTCATTTGCTACATTGTTGTATTTTATTTCAGATTACAAAAACCTTTATCTACTATCCATACTACACTTGTATCACCATCTCTTCGCCGAACTAGTGCGCCTATATAATTTACCATTGTATTTGATGTGTTGGAGACACAAGAGATTTATTGTATTTAATTGCAGGGTTGTTTGAGGGAGTCCATATTTATCCTAAGTCTCCCACGGATTGATAAATCGTAGGTCATCCACTTGAGGGAAAATTGCTACTGTCCTACAAAACTCTGTGCTTGGAGGCCCAACAAGAGTCTACAAGAATAAAGTTTCCTGGTAGACATCATCGGGTGCCTGAAATTTTTCCGAACGAAAATGAATCAACATTTTAGCAAAACATAGGCCACTCGGAGTTTCCCTGCAATAGAAAGAGACATATGTGGCCATCTTTGGCACCACATACACAACAGCTGAAATTCAACATGTTCATACACATACACATGTCCAAATAGTACAAAGTATCAACCTTGAAATGATCTCATACAAACTTTGTATGTAAATGTTGGTCATTTTCATGTATAGTCCTAGTGTGCATACTTTCCTGCCATGTCTACCATTTGTTTTAGTAGTATATACCCGAATCGGTCGCAATAATATTTCTTCTAGTTGTATAGCCTAAAACAATCAAGCCTAAAAAACACAACTACTAATTGTATAAAACAATCTAGCCTAAAAAAACCTAAATATATAAATCCTAAAACAATCTAGCCTAAAAAACCTAAACATAGTCGTAATAACCCTAAATATAGCAAAAAATACTAAAGGAAAATTGGCCTAAATAAAACTAAATAAGAACCAGACTATATATATAATGCCATGTCTACCGTAGTGTGCATACTTTGTGGCCATCTACCATATGAACCCTAGAAATTAAAATGAAGAAGAAGAGAAGCAGAGGAGGGAGGCTACCTGCGGCGGGGGGACTTGGAACGGCAGAGGGGGTTGAAGACGAGGAGAGAGGCAGCGGGGCTTGGCGGCGACGGGGAAGGGCTGCTGCGCGGGGAGGGCCCGCACGGAGGACAGCAGCGCGGGGAAAGCCGAGATGGGGAGGGTGGCTGCACAGGGAGGGCCGGGACGGGGGAGGGCAGCCGCGTGGGGGAGGGCCGACCGGGAGGGGGGATGGCGATTGCCGGAGCAAGGAGAGTGAGAGTGAGAGTTTGGATAGTGTGAAGAGGGAGAGTGATGGGCACAAGGGGATAGTGTTGTTTGGCAGTAGCGCGGGTTACAGACGATGCTTGACGGAGTCCTGGATTAAGGGGTCTCCGGCAGCCGGACTATATCCTTTGGCCGGACTGTTGGACTATGAAGATACAAGATTGAAGACTTCGTCTCGTGTCCGGATTGGACTCTACTTGGCGTGGAAGGCAAGCTAGGCAATACGGATATGTATATCTCCTCCTTTGTGACCAACTTTGTGTAGCCCTAGCCCCCTCCAGTGTCTATATAAACCAGAGGGTTTTAGTCCGTAGGACAACATACAATCATACCATAGGCTAGCTTCTAGGGTTTAGCCTTTCCGATCTTGTGGTAGATCAACTCTTGTAATATTCATACCATCAAGAATAAATCAAGCAGGACGTAGGGTTTTACCTCCATCAAGAGGGCCCGAATCTGGGTAAAACATCGTGTTCCCTGCCTCCTGTTACCATCCACCTTAGACGCACGGTTCGGGACCCCCTACCCGAGATCCGCCGGTTTTGACACCGACATTGGAGCTTTCATTGAGAGTTCCTATGTGTTGTCGCCGTTAGGCTTGATGGCTCCTACGATCCTCGATAGCGATGCAGTCCAGGGTGAGACTTTTCTCCCCGAACAGATCTTTGTGTCCGGCGGCTTCGCACTGCGGGCCAACTCGCTTGGCCATCTGGAGCAGATCGAAAGTTACGCCCCTAGCCACCAGGTCAGGTTTGGAAGCTTAAACTACATGGCCGATATCCGCGGAGACTTGATCTTCGACGGATTCGAGCCCCTGCCTTGTGCGCCGCACGATCACGATGAGTACGATTTAGCTCTACCATCGGACCGTATTCAGGATATCGCACCGGCAGCCACTCCGACCCTCAATTCGGAGCCAGTTTCGCCATCCGTGGACGGGTGGATAGACCCCGTCACGAAGGCCGTATCCTCTGCAGCGATCGAGCCAAATATCGACCCTACCCTTCACGAGAGCTGTGTTGCCAAACTTCCGGATTCTTCTCCGGCCACGGACTCCGAACCGCCTGCGCCCGCTCCTATCGAATCCGATTGGGCACGATCATGGAGTTTACCTCCGCGGATATTTTTCAGCACTCGCCTTTCGGCGACATACTGAACTCATTAAGGTCTCTCTCCTTGTCAGGAGGATCCTGGCCGAACTACGTCCGGCAGGATTGGGATGCGGATGATGAAGATTTTCGCCGCCCACCCACCACCCACTTAGTAGCCACTGTCGATAAATTAACCGACATGCTCGACTTCCACTCCGAAGACATTGACGGTATGGACCACGATGCGGGAGTCGAAGAAGAATCACTGCCTAGAGGGCACTGGACAGCCACCTCATCATACGATATATACATGGTGGGCACACCCAAAGAAGGCAATGGCAATGCGACAACGGAGGATGACCCCTCCAAGAAGCAACCCAAGCGCCGGCGTCAGCGGCGCCGCTCTAAGTCCTGCCGAGGCAAAAGTGGTTATACCGGCACCGGAGATAATAGCACTCCAAACAGTGCCGAAGACAACAACAATCCCCTCCAGCAAGATTTATAGCAGGAGGATGGAGGAGCCAGCTCTCCTGAGAGAACGGTAGATGGAGAGGCGGAGGATGATAATTACATGCCTCCCTCCGAAGACGAGGCAAGGCTCGGCGATGACGAATTCGCCGTGCCAGAGTATCCCGTCGAACAAGAGCGCTTCAAGCGCAGGCTTATAGCCACGACAAATAGCCTTAAGAAAAAGCAGCAGCAGCTTCAAGCTGATCAAGATCTGCTAGCTGACAGATGGACTGAAGTCCTGGCGGCCGAGGAGTATAAACTCGAACGCCCCTCCAAGAGTTACCCAAAGTGCAGGTTGCTTCCCCGACTGGAGGAGGAAGCACCAAAACCTACATCCCCGGCGTATGACGCGGCTGATCGGCCACCTCGCGGCTGCGACAGAGAGACATTCCAGCCAAAAGCTCAGCCCGTACCCCGACGTCATTCAAATAAAAAGGCAGGGGGAAATACGCCGGACCTGCGAGACTTATTGGAGGACAAAGCAAAACATGCAAGATCGATCTACGGATCATGAGGGCGCGCCACTATGCGAGACGATAATCGTCACACTGGATAAAATAAAAGTAAGTCCGGCCGGGCTGAACACAGCGGGCAAGACTCATTAGAGCTGCGTCGTGACATAGCCTAGTACAGAGGCGTCGCACACCCCTTATGCTTCACAGACGAAGTGGTGGACCATCAAATCCTAGAGGGTTTGAAACCCGTAAATATAGAATCATATGACGGTACAACAGATCCTGCGGTATGCATCGAGGATTTCCTCCTGCACATCCACATGGCCCGCGGTGATGACCTACACGCCATCAAATACCTCCCACTCAATATCAAAGGACCAGCTCGGCATTGGCTCAACAGCTTTCTATCAGAGTCCATTGGCTGTTGGGAAGATCTGGAAGCCGCATTCCTCGACAACTTTCAGGGCACTTATGTGCGACCACCAGATGCCGATGACTTGATCCACATAATTCAGCATCCAGAGGAATCGGCCAAGCAATTCAGGACATGGTTCCTAATAAAGAAAAATCAAATCGTCGACTGTCCAGATGCAGAGGCCCTAGGAGCTTTCAAGCACAACATCCGCGACGAGTGGCTAGCCCGGCACCTTGGTCAGGAAAAAGCCGAAATCTATGACAGACCTCACGACACTCATGACCCGCTTTTGCGCGGGAGAAGACAGCTGGCTGGCTTGCAGCAATAACATATCAAAGAACCATGGTACTTTGGATACCAAGGACGGCAATGGCAGGTCACGTCGCAACAAGCATAAGCGCTGCAGTAACATCGACAATACCGAGGATACGGCAGTCAATGCCGGATTCAAAGGCTCTAAACCTGGTCAGCGAAAAAAGCCATTCAAAAGAAGCACTCCAGGCCCGTCTAGTTTGGACCGTATACTTGATCGCTCGTGTCAAATACACGGCACCCCCGACAAGCCAGCCAACCACACCAACAAGGACTGTTGGGTGTTCAAGCAGGCCGCCAAGTTAAATGCCAAAAACAAAGATAAGGGGTCACATAGCGATGACGAAGAGGAGCCGCGGCAGCCGAACACCGGAGGACAGAAGAGGTTCCCCCCACAAGTGCAGACGGTGAACATGATATACGCAACCCACATCCCCAAGAGGGAGCGGAAGTGTGCGCTCAGGGACGTATATGCGTTGGAGCCACTCGCCCCCAAGTTCAACCCATGGCCCTCCTGTCCGATCACCTTCGATCGTAGGGACCACTCCACTAGCATCCGTCATGGCAGATTTGCCACACTGGTCCTAGACCCAATCATTGACGGATTTCACCTCACTCGAGTCCTAATGGACGGTGGCAGCAGCCTGAACCTGCTTTATCAGGATACAATGCGCAAAATGGGTATAGACCCCTCAAGGATCAAACCCACTAAATGAGCTTTAAAGGCGTCATACCAGGTGTAGAGGCCCATTGCACAGGCTCAGTCACACTAGAAGTGGTCTTCGGATCTTCGGATAACTTCCGAATCGAAGAGTTAATCTTCGACATAGTCCCGTTCCGCAGTGGCTACCACGCACTGCTCGGGCGAACCGCATTTGCAAGATTCAATGCGTTACCACATTATGCATATCTCAAGCTCAAAAAATGCCAGGACCTCGGGGGGTCATCAAAGTCAATGGAAACACAGAGCGCTCTCTCCGCATGGAGGAGCACACTGCGGCCCTCGCAGCAGAAGCGCAAAGCAGCCTCTTAAGGCAATCCACTAGTTCGGCGATCAAGTACCCGGACAACTTCAAGTGCACCCGGAGTAATCGGCAACTGGACCGACTGGCACGTCCCGAGCTCGCATAGCAATGCGGCCCCCACCCCGGCCCCAGCCAAACGGCGAAATCCGTGCCACGCGTACATAACTACGCATTAAAATGACCATAGGCACAGGCGGGGAGGGGGCCACGACGGCGGCACGCCCCAAGTCGCGGCTTGCTACATCTTGAGCTTGCGTTGGTTTTCCCCGAAGAGGAAGGGATGATGCAGCAGAGTAGCGTAAGTATTTCCCTCAGTTTTTGAGAACCAAGGTATCAATCCAGTAGGAGGCCACGCTCAAGTCCCTCGTACCTGCATAAAACGATAGCTACTCGCAACCAACGCGATTAGGGGTTGTCAATCCCTTCACGGTCACTTACGAGAGTGAGATCTGATAGATATAATATTTTTGGTATTTTTGGTATAAAGATGCAAAGTAAAAAAGTAAAGGCAAAGTAAAAGCAAAGCAAGATTAAAGTGATGGAGATTGATATGATGAGAATAGACCCGGGGGCCATAGGTTTCACTAGTGGCTTCTCTCAAGAGCATAAGTATTCTACGGTGGGTGAACAAATTACTGTTGAGCAATTGACAGAATTGAGCATAGTTATGAGAATATCTAGGCATGATCATGTATATAGGCATCACATCCGTGACAAGTAGACCGAAACGATTCTGCATCTACTACTATTACTCTACTCATCGACCGCTATACAGCATGCATCTAGAGTATTAAGTTAAAAACAGAGTAACGCCTTAAGCAAGATGACATGATGTAGACAGATAAATTCATGCAATATGAAATAAACCCCATCTTGTTATCCTCGATGGCAATGATGCAATATGTGCCTTGCTGCCCCTTCTGTCACTGGGTAAGGACACCGCAAGATCGAACCCAAAGCTAAGCACTTCTCCCATGGCAAGAACTACCAATCTAGTTGGCCAAACAAAACGGATAATTCGAAGAGACTTGCAAAGATAACCAATCATACATAAAAGAATTCAGAGAAGATTCAAATATTATTCATAGATAGACTTGATCATAAACCCACAATTCATCGGTCTCAACAAACACACCGCAAAAAGAAGATTACATCGAATAGATCTCCACAAGAGAGGGGGAGAACTTTGTATTGAGATTCAAAGAGAGAGAAGAAGCCATCTAAGTACTAACTATGGACCCGAAGGTTTGAGGTAAACTACTCACACTTCATCGGAGAGGCTAGGATGATGTAGAAGCCCTCCATGATGACGGCCCTCTTCCGGCGGAGCTTCGGAACAGGCCCCAAGATGGGATCTCGTGGACACAGAAAGTTGCGGCGGTGGAATTAGGTTTTTGGCTCCTGTTCCGATCATTTGGGGGTACGTAGGTATATATAGGAGGAAGGAGTACGTCGGTGGAGCACCGAGGGGCCCACGAGGCAGGGGGCGCGCCCTAGGGGGGGTGCGCCCCCCACACTCATGACCACCCCAAGTCTCCTGGATCACGTTAGGTGAGAAAATCACGTTCCCGAAGGTTTTATTCCGTTTGGACTCCGTTTAATATTCTGTTTCTCCGAAACACTGAAATAGGCAAAAACAGCAATTCTGGGCCGGGCCTCCGGTTAATAGGTTAGTCCCAAAAATAATATAAAAGTGGAAAATAAAGCCCAATATAGTCCAAAACAGTAGATAATATAGCATGGAGCAATCAAAAATTATAGATACGTTGGAGACGTATCACGGCTTAAACCGCACTAGGGGCTTCCCGCTTTGTTATTTTTCTCTTTCAGGACTTTAATCTCTGGAAACCCTGTCCGGCAACGTGATTGCCGAACACATGATGCAGCAACCAAGGAGGCAGAAAGCTACGTCACACCATGGAACTCCCAGGTGGATTACGATAACGATTGAAATATTTGTTTTAATACTATTCCTCAGCTTGCCCTTGGAAGGGACATGTCAAACAGTCCTACTTTTTGCTTATCGCACTACTTCTATCATTCTGCTTTAACGCACCTTTTTGAATAAAAAATGCATAGCATTAAGACTATTATTGCATTCTTCTTATATATATATATGTTCATTTATGACATCCAGCACCCGTACACTCTGGTACGACCAATACGCTAGGGGCTTAAGAATACCCCATAATACGGCGTGAGAAGTCCGAACACTTTCGACAGTGCGGCACCCCGAACTTATAGCATTATATGCATCAGCTCCGAATCATGTCTTGGGTCAATAGTTGGGTTTGCCCGGCTCCCATGTTTTGGTACCTTACGTTCCGCTATATCGGCTAAGGTAGCACTGGGAGAACTACTGCGATTGTGCCCCGGTTCTGCTGGGCTAAGCACCTCAGTAGAGAAAGCTAAAACTGACTGTCATGATAAGGCGAGAGACTGGTCGCTGTTCGAGAGGTTTTCGAGTCCCTAAAGACTTATGCCTCTTAGAGCGAGGAGTCGGCCCTATCCGGCTTAAGGCATGTATCGCGCCCCGAATTCGGCCTTCCGAATACTAGGGGCTTCGCCGAAATTTAAAATTATAGAATTCTATGGCTAAGTGAGAGTGATAACGCATTATAGTCTGATTGCCTTGTTCGTTGTGCTGAGCACCTCCCTCGAAGGACCCAACAATGGGAATAAGAGTGCTCAGGTTTATCCCGAACACCCCAACACTCGTGGCGTGGGGGCAGAAGCCGACGACTAGCCATCTCTCAGATTTGATAAACAGCCGAACAGAAGGTAATATTTTAAATTCAAACAAGCGTTGCATAGCGCATATGAACAGGTTTTCATAAATACAGGATTACACGAGCAAGTTTACTCGAATATTATATCTTTCGTACACTCGTCCGCTACGAGACGAGCACCCTTAGGACACCCTCATAGTACATCTCGGGGTGGCGATGCTCCTTGCCCCATGGTGACCCTTCCTTCACCAGCTTCACGGCGTCCATCTTGGCCCATTGCACCTTCACACGGGCGAAAGCCCGGCGTGCACCTTCGATGCAGACGGACCGCTTGATGACTTCAAGCCGTGGGCAGGCATCCACAAGCCGCCTCACTGATACGTCCATTTTGCATCATGCTTTTATATCGATATTTATTGAGTTATGGACTGTTATTTCACTTTATGTCACAATACTTAGGGATATTCTCTCTTATTTTACAAGGTTTACATAAGGAGGGAGAATGCCGGCAGCTGGAATTCTGGCCTAGAAAAGGAGCAAATATTATAGACCTATTCTGCGCAACTCCAAAAGTCCTGAAAATCCACGGAACGTCTTAAAAGAAATAAAGAAAAATCCACGCAAAAGATGAAGGCCAGGGGGCCCACACCCTGCTCACGAGGGTGGGGGCGCCCCCCCCCCCCAGGGCGCCCCCCTACCTCGTGGGCCCCCTTGTGGCTCTCCGACGCCCATCTTCTCCTATATGAGGTCTTTTGATGAGAAAAAAATAATAAGGAACTTTTCGGGACGAGACTCCACCGCCACGAGGTGGAACCTTGGCGGATCCAATCTAGAGCTCCGGCAGAGCTGTTCTGCCGGGGAAACTTCCCTCCGGGAGGGGGAAATCATCACCAACGCTCCTCTCATCGGGAGAGGGCAATCTTCATCAACATCTTCACCAGCACCATCTCATCTCCAAACCCTAGTTCATCTCTTGTATCCAATTCTTGTCTCAAAGTCCGGGATTGGTGCTAGTAGGTTGCTAGTAGTGTTGATTACTCCTTGTAGTTGATGCTAGTTGGTTTAATTGGTGGAAGATCATATGTTCAGATCCTATATGCATATTATTACCCCTCTGATTATGAACATGGATATGCTTTGTGAGTAATTACATTCATTCCTGAGGACAAGGGAGAAGTCTTTCTATGAGTAGTCATGTGAATTTGGTATTCGTTTGATATTTTGATAAGATGTATGTTGTCTAGCCTCTAGTGGTGTTATGTGAACGTCGACTACATAACACTTCACCATTATTTGGGCCTAGAGGAAGGCATTGGGAAGTAATAAGTAGATGATGGGTTGCTAGAGTGATAGAAGCTTAAACCCTAGTTTATGCGTTGCTTCGTAAGGGGCTGATTTGGATCCATATGTTTCATGCTATGGTTAGGTTTACCTTAATACTTTTGTTGTAGTTGCGGATGCTTGCAATAGAGGTTAATCATAAGTGGGATGCTTGTTCAAGTAAGAACAGCACCCAAGCACCGGTCCACCCAGATATCAAATTATCAAAGTATCGAACGTGAATCATATGAACGTGATGAAAACTAGCTTGACGATATTCCCATGTGTCCTCGGGAGCGCTTTTCCTATTATAAGAGTTTGTTCTGGCTTGTCCTTTGCTACAAAAGGATTGGGCCACCTTGCTACTCTTTATTTACTTTTGTTACTTGTTGCTCGTTACAATTTATCCTATCACAAAACTATCTGTTACCACTTATTTCAGTACTTGCAGAGAATACCTTGTAGAAAACCGCTTATCATTTCCTTCTGCTCCTCGTTGGGTTCGACACTCTTACTTATCGAAAGGACTACGATAGATCCCCTATACTTGTGGGTCATCAAGACTCTTTTCTGGCGCCGTTGCCGGGGAGTGTAGCGCCTTTGGTAGGTGGAATTTGGTAAGGAAAAATTTATATAGTGTGCTGAAATTTACTGTCACTTGTTACTATGGAAAGTAATTCTTTGAGGGGCTTATTCGGGGTATCTTCACCCCGACCAGTAGAGCAAAGACTTTCTCCTCAACCTACTGAACCTATTGAAAATGAAATTCCTTATGAGTATCCTTTGGGTATGATAGAAAAACTGCTAGCTAATCCTTTTATAGGAGATGGAACGAAGCATCCTGATGAGCACTTAATATATGTGGATGAAGTTTGTGGATTATTTAAGCTTGCAGGTATACCCGATGATGTTGCTAAGAAGAAGGTCCTCCCTTTATCTTTGAAGGGAGACGCATTGATATGGTATAGGCTATGTGATGATATGAGATTATGGGACTATAAAAGATTGAAGCTGGAATTTCATCAAAAGTATTACCCTATGCATCTTGTTCATCGTGATCGCAATTATATATATAATTTCTGGCCTCGCGAAGGAGAAAGCATCGCTCAAGCTTGGGGGAGGCTTAAATCAATGTTATATTCATGCCCCAATCATGAGCTCTCAAGAGAAATAATTATGCAAAGTTTTTATGCTCGGCTTTCTGCAAACAATCGCACCATGCTCGATACTTCTTGTGTTGGCTCTTTTATGATGAAGACTATTGAATTCAGATGGAATTTATTGGATAGAATTAAACGCAACTCTGAAAATTGGAACCTCAACGAAGGTAAGGAGTCAGTTATGACACCTAAGTTTGATTGTGTTAAATCTTTTATGGACACCGATATTTTCCGTAAGTTTAGCACTAAATATGGACTTGACTCTGAGATAGTAGCCTCTTTCCTTGAATCTTTTGCTACTTATGTTGATATCCCTAAGGAGAAGTGGTTTAAATATCATCCTCCCGTAGAAGTAAAAGTAGCTGCACCTATTAAAGTTGAAGAAAAGACTGTCACTTATAATGATCCTATTGTTCCTACTTCTTATATTGAGAAACCACCTTTCCCTATTAGAATAAAGGATCATGCTAAAGCTTCAACTGTTGTTTGTAAAAGCAATATTAGAACTTATACACCTCCTGAACAAGTTAAAGTAGAACCTAATATTTCTATTGTTAAAGATCTCTTGTCTGATAACATTGATGGGCATGTTATTCAGTTCGAAGGTGAAACTGCTAGAATTGCTAAACCTTGTGCTAAAGATAAACATAGACCTGTGGTAGGCGTGCCTGTTATTTCTGTTAAAATAGGAGATCATTTTTATCATGGCTTATGTGATATGGGTGCTAGTGCTAGTGTTATACCTCATGACTTATACAGAGAAATTAAGCATGAAATTGCACCTGTTGAGTTAGAAGATATTGATGTCACAATTAAACTTGCCAATAGAGATACTATTTCACCAATTGGAATTGTTAGAGATGTTGAAGTTTTGTGTGGGAAAACTAAATATCCTGCTGATTTTCTTGTTCTTACTTCTCCACAAGATAGCTTTTGTCCCATTATATTTGGTAGGCCCTTCTTAAATACTGTCAATGCTACCATAGATTGCACTAAGAATGTTGTTACTGTTGGCTTGGATGATATGGTTCATGAGTTTAATTTCTCTAAATTTAGTAAACAACATCATGAGGAAGAATTACCTAGTAAGGATGAAATTATTGGTCTTGCTTCTATTGCAGTGCCTCCTAGTGATCCTTTAGAACACTATTTGCTAGACCATGAAAATGATATGTTCATGAATGAAAGAAGGGAAATAGATGAAGTATTCTTTAAACAGGAACCTATTCTGCATCACAACTTGCCTGTTGAAATCTTAGGGGATCCTCCTCCACCCAAGGGTGATCCCGTGTTTGAGCTCAAACCTTTGCCTGATAATCTTAAATATTCTTATCTTGATGAAAAGAAGATATATCCTATTATTATTAGTGCTAACCTTTCAGAGCATGAAGAAGAAAGATTATTGAAAACTCTGAAGAAGCACCGTGCTGCTATTGGATATACTCTTGATGATCTTAAGGGCATTAGTCCCACTCTATGTCAATATAAAATAAATTTGAAAGCAGATGCCAAACCAGTTCGTGATCCTCAACGACGTCTGAATCCTAAAATGAAAGAAGTGGTAAGAAAAGAAATACTAAAGCTTCTGGAGGCAGGTATAATTTATCCCGTTGCTAATAGTGAGTGGGTAAGTCCTGTCCATTGTGTCCCTATGAAGGGAGGTATAACTGTTGTCCCTAATGATAAAGATGAATTGATTCCACAAAGAATTATCACAGGTTATAGGATGGTAATTGATTTCCACAAATTAAATAAAGCTACTAAGAAAGATCATTACCCCTTACCTTTCATTGATCAAATGCTAGAAAGATTATGCAAACATACACACTATTGCTTTCTAGATGGTTATTCTGGTTTCTCTCAAATACCTGTGTCAGCTAGAGATCAATCAAAGACTACTTTTACATGCCCTTTTGGTACTTTTGCTTATAGAAGTATGACTTTTGGTTTATGTAATGCACCTGCTACCTATCAAAGATGCGTGATGGCTATATTCTCTGACTTTTGTGAAAAGATTTGTGAGGTTTTCATGGACAACTTTTCCGTCTATGGTTCCTCTTTTGATGACTGCTTGAGCAATCTTGATCGCGTTTTGCAGAGATGTGAAGAAACTAATCTTGTCTTGAATTGGGAAAAGTGCCACTTTATGGTTAATGAAGGTATTGTCTTGGGGCACAAAGTTTCTGAAAGAGGTATTGAAGTTGATAAAGCCAAGGTTGATGCTATTGAAAAGATGCCATGTCCCAAGGACATCAAAGGTATAAGAAGTTTCCTTGGTCACGCCGGATTTTACAGGATTTTCATTAAGGACTTCTCAAAAATTTCTCGGCCTCTGACTAATTTATTGCAAAAAGATATACCATTTGTCTTTGACGATGATTGTGTAGAAGCATTTGAAATACTTAAGAAAGCATTAGTCTCTGCACCTATTGTTTAACCACCTGATTGGAATTTACCCTTTGAAATTATGTGTGATGCTAGTGATTATGATGTAGGTGTTGTTCTAGGGCAAAGAGTTGATAAGAAATTAAATGTTATTCATTATGCTAGTAAGACTCTAGACAATGCTCAAATAAATTATGCTACTACTGAAAAAAGAGCTTTTAGCAGTTGTATTTGCTTGTGATAAGTTCAGATCTTATATTGTTGATTCTAAAGTAACTATTCAAACAAATCATGCTACTATTAAATATCTTATGGAAAAGAAAGATGCTAAACCAAGACTTATTAGATGGGTTCTCTTGCTACAAGAATTTAATTTGCACATTGTTGATAGAAAGGGAGCTGAGAACCCCATTGCAGACAACCTGTCTAGGTTAGAAAATATTCTTGATGACCCACTACCTATTAATGATAACTTTCCTGATGAACAATTAAATGTTATAAGTACTTCTCGTAGTACTCCATGGTATGCTGATTATGCTAATTATATTGTTGCTAATTTTATACCACCTAGCTTCACGTACCAATAAAAGAAAAAGTTCTTCTATGATTTGAGACATTACTTTTGGGATGACCCACATCTTTATAAAGAAGGAGTAGATGGTGTTATTAGACGTTGTGTACCTGAGCATGAACAGGAACAGATCCTACGCAAGTGTCACTCCGAGTCTTATGGAGGACACCATGCTGGAGATAGAACTACACATAAGGTATTGCAATCTGGTTTTTATTGGCCTACTCTCTTCAAGGATGCCCGTAAGTTTGTCTTATCTTGTGTTGAATGTCAAAGAATTGGTAATATTAGTAGACGTCAAGAAATGCCTATGAATTATTCTCTTCTTATTGAACCGTTTGATGTTTGGGGCTTCGATTATATGGGACCTTTTCCTGCCTCTAATGGATACACACATATTCTAGTTGCTGTTGATTACGTTACTAAGTGGGTAGAAGCTATTCCAACTAGTAGTGCTGATCATAACACTTCTATTAAAATGCTTAAGGAAGTTATTTTCCTGAGGTTTGGAGTCCCTAGATATTTTATGACTGATGGTGGTTCACACTTTATTCATGGTGCTTTACATAAAATGCTTGCTAAATATGATGTTAATCATAGAATTTCATCTCCTTATCACCCTCAGTCTAGTGGTCAAGTAGAGTTGAGCAATAGAGAGCTCAAATTAATTTTGCAAAAGACTCTTAATAGGTCTAGAAAGAATTGGTCCAAGAAACTCGATGATGCATTATGGGCTTATAGAATTGCATATAAAAATCCTATGGGTATGTCTCCGTATAAAATGGTTTATGGAAAAGCATGTCACTTACCTCTCAAACTAGAACATAAGGCGTATTGGGCTATTAAAGAGCTTAATTATGATTTTAAACTTGCCGGTGAGAAGAGGTTATTTGATATTAGCTCACTTGATGATTGGAGAACCCAAGCTTATGAAAATGCCAAGTTGTTTAAAGAAAAAGTTAAAAGATGGCATGACAAAAGGATACAAAAGCGTGAGTTTAATGTAGGTGATTATGTATTGCTATACAACTCTCGTTTAAGATTTTTTTGCAGGAAAACTTCTCACTAAATGGGAAGGCCCCTATGTTATCGAAGAGGTCTATCGTTCCGGTGCCATAAAGATCAACAACTTCGAGGGCACAAATCCGAAGGTGGTAAACGGTCAAAGAATCAAACATTATATCTCAGGTAATCCCATAAATGTTGAAACCAATATTATTGAAACCATAACCCTGGAGGAATACATAAGGGACACCTTCCAGACCATTTCAGACTCCGAAAAGGAATAGGTATGTGGTACGGTAAGTAAACCGACTCCAAAACAATTTTTAAGGCAATATTTCTCCGTTTTGGAATATTTAGAAAAATAGAAAAATAAGTAGCAGTCCGGGAAGGACACGAGGGTGGTGGGCACGCCCTACCCCCCTGGGCGTGCCCCCTACCTCGTGAGCACCTCGTGTGCCTTCCGGACTCCATTTTCTTGCACGTTACATATTCTGGTCGGTAAAAAATCATTATATAATCTCCCGGGGGTTTTGACTCCCGTATCACGCAAAAATCTCCGGTCTTTGTTTCGAGCTGTTTTTCTGACAGATCTAGATTATCATGACTTCCCCAAGTGCTTCCAAGGACAAGTTCTTCGAGAAGGTCATCAACCCTTACCTTGCAGAGGTGCTGCGACACCCTCAAGCCATTGAGATGCGTGATGGGTTGTTGCACATCCGCGATGTTGAGGGACCAAAGGGAACCGGAAGCGTGGAGACGAGGCTCAAAGCAATGGAGCAACAAGTTTTCAAGTGCTAGGGGATGGTGGAGCGTGGAATCAACGCTAGCCACACGATGCTCGCGGAGTTCACTAACAACTACAAGCCAGATGCCAAGAACACCGAGGAGGCCATCTTCAAGCTATATGAGAAGATCGAGCACCTCCAAGCCCAAATCTATGACCTGCAAAACCAAAACTATGAGTATGAATATAGATTCAAAAGAATGAGTTTGGCTGCAGATTCGAGGATTCCGGAGACTCGATCATCCTTCTATGATGGTGAACCTATGCCTTGGAAGATGGATGACAAGCCCGCATCATCAACAACACCTCCACCTTCTTCACCAACCAAGGAGATATAATCACATGGGTATGGGCACTCCCCTTGGCAACTGCCAAGCTTTGGGGAGGTGCCCCGGTATCGTATCACAATCACAACTCCTATCTTTACTGTTTTTCTTAGTTTGATCCTATTGGTAGTATCTTGATCTAGTAGAATAAAGTTTATGGCATGATCTAGTTCTGAGTTTTGCTTTATGATCTCTCTATGTAATCGAGTCTGTGAGCTATATATAATAAAGATTAGTGTTGAGTCAAAGGCTTGATTATTTTGCCATGATCTTGGGTGAATAAAAGAAAAGAGAAAAAAGAATAAAAAGAAACAAAAAGTTCATATTGATCTTATTGAGAGTAATGACTTCACATAGAAAGAGTATGATGATTAAAAGTTGTTGGGAGTTGGCAGACATAGCTTTGGTCATTGTTGCAATTAATAGGAAGTAATAAGGAAAGAGAGGTTTTCACATATAGATATATTATCATTGACATCTTTTATGATTGGGAGCACTCATTAAAATATGACATGCTAAAGAGTTGATGTTGGACAAGGAAGACAACGTAATGAGTTATGTATTTCTTATATCTGAGATAAAGTATGTTGTCATGGATCCTATAACTTGTTGAGCTTGCCTTTCCCCCTCATGCTAGCCAAATTCTCAGCACCAAGTAGAAATACTACTTGTGCTTCCAAATACCCTTAAACCAGTTTTGCCATGAGAGTCCACCATATCTACCTATGGATTGAGTAAGATCCTTCAAGTAAGTTGTCATCGGTGCAAAGCAATAAAAATTGCTCTAAATATGTATGATTGATTGGTGTGGGAGAAATAAGCTTTATACAATCTTGTGATGTGGAAGTAATAAAAGTGACGGACTGCATAATAAAGGTTCATATCACAAGGGGCAATATAAAGTGACGTTCTTTCGCATTGAGATTTTATATATCCAACCATAAAAGCGCATGGAAACCTCTGCTTCCCTCTGTGAAGGGCCTATCCTTTATTATTATCTTCTACCTTATGCAAGAGTCATGGTGATCTTCACCTTTTCTTTTTCATTTTATCCTTTGGCAAGCTCAGCATGTTGGAAAGAACATGATATATATATCTAATTGGATGTAGGGGAGCATGAACCATTATTGTTGACATTACCCTTGAGGTAAAAGGTTGAGGGGCAAAACTATAAGCCCCTATCTTTATCTGTGTCCGATTAAAACTCTATAACCACAAGTATCGCGTGAGTGTTAGCAATTATGGAGGATAGTTGAGTATGTGGACTTGCTTTTTAGCTCTGACATAGACTCTTTCCGATGTTATGATAAATTGCAATTGCTTCAATGACTAGATTATAGTTTGTTTGAGCCCAATAAGGTTTATTATTTATACTTTCGCATTGTGAATAGATCATCTCTTGAACATAAGTAATCATATGACAAAATCTATATATGTTGCTCTTATGAGAATAATCATGATGCCTTCATGTCCGTATTTTATTTTTATCGACGCCTCTACCTCTAAACGTGAGGACATATTTATTTTTATTGGCTTTTCGCTTGAGGACAAGCGTGGTCTAAGCTTGGGGGAGTTGATACGTCCATTTTGCATCATGCTTTTATATCGATATTTATTGAGTTATGGACTGTTATTTCACTTTATGTCACAATACTTATGGCTATTCTCTCTTATTTTACAAGGTTTAAATAAGGAGGGAGAATGCCGGCAGCTGGAATTCTGGTCTGGAAAAGGAGCAAATATTAGAGACCTATTCTGCGCAACTCCAAAAGTCCTGAAACTCCACGGAACGTCTTAAAAGAAATAAAGAAAAATCCACGCAAATGATGAAGGCCAGGGGGCCCACACCCTGCTCACGAGGGTGGGGGCGCCCCCCCCCCCAGGGCGCCCCCTACCTCGTGGGCCCCCTTGTGGCTCTCCGACGCCCATCTTCTCCTATATGAGGTCCTTTGATGAGAAAAAAATAATAAGGAACTTTTCGGGACGAGACTCCGCCGCCACAAGGCGGAACCTTGGCGGATCCAATCTAGAGCTCCGGCAGAGCTGTTTTGCCGGGGAAACTTCCCTTCGGGAGGGGGAAATCATCACCATCGTCATCACCAACGCTCCTCTCATCAGGAGAGGGCAATCTTCATCAACATCTTCACCAGCACCATCTCATCTCCAAACCCTAGTTCATCTCTTGTATCCAATTCTTGTCTCAAAGTCCGGGATTGGTGCTAGTAGGTTGCTAGTAGTGTTGATTACTCCTTGTAGTTGATGCTAGTTGGTTTAATTGGTGGAAGATCATATGTTCAGATCCTATATGCATATTATTACCCCTCTGATTATGAACATGAATATGCTTTGTGAGTAATTACGTTCGTTCCCGAGGACAAGGGAGAAGTCTTGCTATGAGTAGTCATGTGAATTTGGTATTCGTTTGATATTTTGATAAGATGTATGTTGTCTAGCCTCTAGTGGTGTTATGTGAACGTCGACTACATAACACTTCACCATTATTTGGGCCTAGAGGAAGGCATTGGGAAGTAATAAGTAGATGATGGGTTGCTAGAGTGACAGAAGCTTAAACCCTAGTTTATGCGTTGCTTCGTAAGGGGCTGATTTGGATCCATATGATTCATGCTATGGTTAGGTTTACCTTAATACTTTTGTTGTAGTTGCGGATGCTTGTAATAGAGGTTAATCATAAGTGGGATGCTTGTTCAAGTAAGAATATCACCCAAGCACCGGTCCACCCACATATCAAATTATCAAAGTATCGAACGCGAATCATATGAACGTGATGAAAACTAGCTTGACGATATTACCATGTGTCCTCGGGAGGGCTTTTCCTATTATAAGAGTTTGTCCCGGCTGGTCCTTTGCTACAAAAGGATTGGGCCACCTTGCTGCACTTTATTTACTTTTGGTACTTGTTGCTCGTTACAATTTATCCTATCACAAAACTATCTGTTACCACTTATTTCAGTACTTGCAGAGAATACCTTGCTGAAAACCGCTGATCATTTCCTTCTGCTACTCGTTGGGTTCGACACTCTTATTTACCGAAAGGACTATGATAGATCCCCTATACTTGTGGGTCATCACTCACCAGGCCGAAGTAGCTATTGGGGAGGGCATCACCAGGCCACATCCGGACTATAAAGCGCTTCATGGCCTGTCCGGCCGCCTTGTGCAGCTCGACCAGTTGCTTCAGCTGGTCGCTCAGAGGCATCGGTTGTTCGGTCCCAGTATACTGAGACCATAACAGCTTCTCCGTTGAGCTTCCCTCCTCGGCCTGGTAAAACTGTGCGGCATCCGACACGCTGCGGGGCAAATCTGCGAATGCTCCTGGAGAGCTCCGGATTCGGGTAAGTAACAAGTAATTCACTTTCACATGCTTGCTTTGCATATAGAATGCCTTACCCGCTGCTATCTTCTTCATCGCATCTATCTCCTGGAGGGCCTTTTGGGCTTCGGCCTTGGCACTCTTTGCGCTCTCGAGGGCCGCGACAAGCTCGGACTCTCGCGTCTTCAAGTCAAGCTCCAACGCCTCGTGCTTCTTCACGAGAGCATGGAGCTCTTGCTACACCTCGCCCACCCGAGCCTCATGCCTCTCCCGCTCGGTGCGCTCCTGGGCCGCTTTGTTTTCGGCCTCGGATAGCACTTGCTTCAGGGTCGCCACCTCTGTCGTGGCCACTGGCAAATTTATGATGATCCTGTCATTTTGCAATCGCATTCTTTTTATACATATTCATAGACTAGGTACTACTTACCTTTGTTCTCCTCGAGCTGCCTCTTGGCAAGGTCGAGCTCGTCCTTGGACCCTTTAAGGTCCTCCTTCAGCACGGCAACCTCCGCAGTCACTGCGGCAGAGGCCAACAGCGAAGCCTGCATACGCATATAGACATACTTATATTAGACTCTTGCTATATTGTTTGATCCTCTGTTCGGCTTTTCTTTTTGAACACCGAACAGAGCATCAGGGGCTACTGTCTATGCGGTAATATTTTTCCTATATTTCAAAAACTTACCTCAAAGCCGGTTAGAAGGCTGGCACAGGCTTCAGTCAGTCCGCTCTTGGCGGACTGAACCTTCTGGACTATCGCACTCATAATAGTGCGGTGCTTGCTACCTCTTGAGCTTGCGTTGGTTTTCCCCGAAGAGGAAGGGATGATGCAGCAGAGTAGCGTAAGTATTTCCCTCAGTTTTTGAGAACCAAGGTATCAATCCAGTAGGAGGCCACGCTCAAGTCCCTCGTACCTGCATAAAACGATAGCTACTCGCAACCAACGCGATTAGGGGTTGTCAATCCCTTCACGGTCACTTACGAGAGTGAGATCTGATAGATATAATATTTTTGGTATTTTTGGTATAAAGATGCAAAGTAAAAAGTAAAGGCAAAGTAAAAAGCAAAGCAAGATTAAAGTGATGGAGATTGATATGATGAGAATAGACCCGGGGGCCATAGGTTTCACTAGTGGCTTCTCTCAAGAGCATAAGTATTCTACGGCGGGTGAACAAATTATTGTTGATCAATTGACAGAATTGAGCATAGTTATGAGAATATCTAGGCATGATCATGTATATAGGCATCACGTCCGTGACAAGTAGACCAAAACGATTCTGGATCTACTACTATTACTCCACTCATCGACCGCTATCCAGCATGCATCTAGAGTATTAAGTTAAAAACAGAGTAACGCCTTAAGCAAGATGACATGATGTAGAGAGATAAATTCATGCAATATGAAATAAACCCCATCTTGTTATCCTCGATGGCAACGATGCAATATGTGCCTTGCTGCCCCTTCTATGACTGGGAAAGAACACCGCAAGATCGAACCCAAAGCTAAGCACTTCTCCCATGGCAAGAACTACCAATCTAGTTGGCCAAACCAAATGGATAATTCGAAGAGACTTGCAAAGATAACCAATCATACATAAAAGAATTCAGAGAAGATTCAAATATTATTCATAGATAGACTTGATCATAAACCCACAATTCATCGATCTCAACAAACACACCGCAAAAAGAAGATTACATCGAATAGATCTCCACAAGAGAGGGGGGAGAACTTTGTATTGAGATACAAAAAGAGAGAATAAGCCATCTAGCTACTAACTATGGACCCGAAGGTCTGAGGTAAACTACTCACACTTCATCGGAGAGGCTATGATGATGTAGAAGCCCTCCGTGATGACGGCCCTCTCCGGCGGAGCTCCGGAACAGGCCCCAAGATGGGATCTCGTGGATACAGAAAGTTGCGGCGGTGGAATAAGGTTTTTGGCTCTTATTCTGGTCGTTTGGGGGTACGTAGGTATATATAGGAGGAAGGAGTACGTCGGAGGAGCATCGAGGGGCCCACGAGGCAGGGGGCGCGCCCTAGGGGGGGCACCCCCCACCCTCATGACCTCCTCTCTGATGCCTTGGCATAGGGTCCAAGTCTCCTGGATCAAGTTCGGTGAGAAAATCACGTTTCTGAAGGTTTCATTCCGTTTGGACTCCGTTTGATATTCCGTTTCTTCGAAACACTGAAATAGGCAAAAAACAGCAATTCTGGGCTGGGCCTCCGGTTAATAGGTTAGTCCCAAAAATAATATAAAAGTGGAAAATAAAGCCCAATATAGTCCAAAACAATAGATAATATAGCATGGAGCAATCAAAAATTATAGATAAGTTGGAGACGTATCAGGCATCCCCAAGCTTAATTCCTGCTCGTCCTCGAGTAGGTAAATGATAAAAAGAGAATTTTTGATGCGGAGTGCTACTTGGCATAATTTCAATGTAAATATTCTTAATTGTGATATGAATATTCAGATTCGAAAGATTTAAGACAAAATTTTATATTGACATAAAAATAATAATACTTCAAGCATACTAACAAAGCAATTATGTCTTCTCAAAATAACATGGCCAAAGAAAGTTATCCCTACAAAATCATATAGTCTGGATATGCTCTATCTTCACCACACAAAGTATTTAAATCATTCAAAACCCCGATGACAAGCCAAGCAATTGTTTCATACTCTAACTTTTTCAAAACTTTTTCAATCTTCACGCAATACATGAGCGTGAGCCATGGATATAGCACTATAGGTGGAATAGAATGGTGGTTGTGGAGAAGACAAAAAGGAGAAGATAGTCTCACATCAACTAGGCGTATCAACGGGCTATGGAGATGCCCATCAATAGATATCAATATGAGTGAGTAGGGATTGCCATGCAACGGATGCACTAGAGCTATAAGTATATGAAAGCTCAAAAAGAAACTAAGTGGGTGTGCATCCAACTTGCTTGCTCACGAAGACCTAGGGCAATTTGAGGAATCCCATCATTGGAATATGCAAGCCAAGTTCTATAATGAAAGATTCCCACTAGTATATGAAATTGATAACATGAGAGACTCTCTACTATGAAGATCATGGTGCTACTTTGAAGCACAAGTGTGGTAAAAGGATAGTAACATTGTCCCTTCTCTCTTTTTCTCTCATTTTTTTTATTTGGGCCTTTTCTCCTTTTTTATGGCCTCTTTTTATTTGGGCTTCTTTGGCCTCTTTTTTTATTTTTTTTTATTTTTCGTCCGGAGTCTCCGCCCAACTTATGGGGGAATCATAGTCTCTATCATTCTTTCCTCACTTGGGACAATGCTCTAATAATGATGATCATCACACTTCTATTTTTCTTACAACTCAACAATTACAACTCGATATTTAGGACAAAATATGACTCTATATGAATGCCTCCGGTGGTGTACCGGGATATGCAATATGACAATGATGGAGTGTGTCATAATAAACGGTGGAAAGTTGCATGGAAATATATCTCGGAATGGCTATGGAAATGCCATAATAGGTAGGTATGCTGGCTGTTTTGAGGAAGGTATATGGTAGGTGTATGATACCGGCGAAAGGTGCGCGGTATTAGAGAGGCTAGCAAAGTTGGAAGGGTGAGAGTGCGTATAATCCATGGACCCAACATTAGTCATAAAGAACTCATATACTTATTGCAAAAATCTAGAAGTTATCAAAGCAAAGTATTACGCGCATGCTCCTAGGGGGATAGATTGGTAGGAAAAGACCATCGCTCGTCCCTGACCGACACTCATAAGGAAGACAATCAATAAATAAATCATGCTCCGACTTCATCACATAACGGTTCACCATGCGTGCATGCTACGAGAATCACAAACTTTAACATAAGTATTCTTTAAATTCACAACTACTCAACTAGCATGGCTTTAATATTATCACCTCCATATCTCAAAACAATTATCAAGTTTCAATCTTTTCTTAGTATTCAACACAGTCAAAAGAAAGTTCCACAAATCTTGAATACCAAGCATATTATTATTAAGCAAATTACCATGCTATTAAGAGACTCTCAAAATAATTTAAGTGAAGCATGAGAGATCAATAGTTTCTTTAAAACAAATCCACCACCGTGCTCTAAAAGATCTAAGTGAAGCACATAGAGCAAAATTATAGCGCTCAAAAGATATAAGTGAAGCACATAGAGCAAAATTATAATGCTCAAAAGATATAAGTGAAGCACATAGAGCAAAACTACTTAGCTCAAAAGATATAAGTTGAGCACATAGAGTATTCTATCAAATTTTAAGTCATGTATGGATCTCTCCAAAGTTGTGTACAGAAAGGATGATTGTGGCACACTAACAACCAAAGACACAAATAATACAAGACGCTCCAAGAAAAACACATATCATGTTGGTGAATAAAAATATAGCTCCAAGTAAATTACCGATGGAAGTGGACGAAAGAGGGGATGCCTTCCGGGGCATCCCCAAGCTTTGACTTTTTGGTGTCCTTGGATTATGTTGGGGGTGCCATGGGCATCCCCAAGGTTAGGCTCTTGCCACTCCTTGTTCCATAATCCATCACAAGAATTCACCCAAAACTTGAAAACTTCACAACACAAAACTTAAAGTAGAAAACTCGTGAGCTCCATTAGCGAAAGAAAACAAAAGACCACTTCAAGGTACTGTAATGAACTCATTTTTTATTTATATTGGTGTTAAACCTACTTTATTCCAACTTCTCTATGGATTATAAACTATTTTACTAACCATAGATTCATCAAAATAAGCAAACAACACACGAAAAACAGAATCTGTCAAAAACAGAACAGTCTGTAGTAATCTGTAGCTAGCGCAAGATCTGGAACCCCAAAAATTCTAAAATAAATTGCTGGACGTGAGAAATTTATCTATTAATCATCTTAAAAAATAATTAACTAAATAGCACTCTTCAAATAAAAATGGCATCAGTTCTCGTGAGCGCTAAAGTTTCTGTTTTTTACAGCAAGATCAACAAGACTTTCCCCAAGTCTTCCCAACAGTTCTACTTGGCACAAACACTAATTAAACACAAAAAAACACAACCAAAAAAGAGGCTAGATAATTTATTTATTACTAATCAGGAGAAAAAAGCAAGGAATAAAAATAAAATTGGGTTGCCTCCCAACAAGCGCTATCGTTTAACGCCCCTAGCTAGGCATAAAAGCGAGGATAGATCTAGGTATTGCCATTCTTGGTTTTAGAGAGAAAGAGAGAAAACTTGTTATCTATGGAATTAATCTTTCTATTTTGGAAAAGTACATGTCCATTAATGGTAGAAGAAAGATTAAGAATGTTGCGGAAATTGGCATCTAGGCTAGCTTTTATCTCTTTAATAGATTCGTTTTGGTAAGAAAGCAAGAGAGATGTGATTTCAGTTTTCTCATTAATGGGGTACCCAAATATAGTTTTCATCCTCTCGTAGGTATCTATGGGGTCCCCTTCAAGAAAACCCCCCTCGAAAATAGAATCTAAAACTTGTTTGAACGAAGGGGTAGCCCAACATAAAAGCTTTTTAAGTAAACCTCAATTTGATATTGGGGTACATAGCTAGCCCGGATCCTTAACAGCCTATCCCAAGCATCTTTCAAAGATTCATCAAGTAAATAACGAAAAATTCCAGAATCATCTTCATCAAAATTACTAAGGTTCTCATTGATAACTCCGGCAAGTTGTTCTATAGCATTCCGATTTATGAGTTTAGATAAGATAGCAGGATTGTCTAAAGCACTAGAACTTGGGAGAGAACCCCCAACTCTTTTTGGTTCTGACATGGCGAGGGAAAAGAGGAAAACAGAAAAAGAGAGGGAGGATAGAGAGAGAGAGAGAGAGGGCAAATAAAATGGCAAGGGTGAAGTGGGGGAGAGGAAAACGAGAGGCAAATGGCAAATAATGTAATGTGAGAGACAGGGATTGTGATGGGTACTTGGTATGTTGACTTTTTGCATAGACTCCCCGGCAACGGCGCCAGAAATCCTTCTTGCTACCTCTTGAGCTTGCGTTGGTTTTCCCCGAAGAGGAAGGGATGATGCAGCAGAGTAGTGTAAGTATTTCCCTCAGTTTTTGAGAACCAAGGTATCAATCCAGTAGGAGGCCATGCTCAAGTCCCTCGTACCTGCACAAAACGATAGCTACTCACAACCAACGCGATTAGGGGTTTTCAATCCCTTCACGGTCACTTACCAGAGTGAGATCTGATAGATATAATATTTTTGGTATTTTTGGTATAAAGATGCAAAGTAGAAAGTAAAGGCAAAGTAAAAAAGCAAAGCAAGATTAAAGTGATGGAGATTGATATGACGAGAATAGACTCGGGGCCATAGGTTTCACTAGTGGCTTCTCTGAAGAGCATAAGTATTCTACGGTGGGTGAACAAATTACTGTTGAGCAATTGACAGAATTGAGCATAGTTATGAGAATATCTAGGCATGATCATGTATATAGGCATCACGTTCGTGACAAGTAGACCGAAACAATTCTGCATCTACTACTATTATTCCACTCATCGACCGCTATCCAGCATGCATCTAGAGTATTAAGTTAAAAATAGAGTAATGCCTTAAGCAAGATGACATGATGTAGAGAGATAAATTCATGCAATATGAAATAAACCCCATCTTGTTATCCTTGATGGCAACGATGCAATACGTGCCTTGCTGCCCCTTCTATCACTAGGAAAGGACACCGCAAGATCGAACCCAAAGCTAAGCACTTCTCCCATGGCAAGAACTACCAATCTAGTTGGCCAAACCAAACGGATAATTCGAAGAGACTTGCAAAGATAACCAATCATACATAAAAGAATTCAGAGAAGATTCAAATATTATTCATAGATAGACTTGATCATAAACCCACAATTCATCGGTCTCAACAAACACACCGCAAAAAGAAGATTACATCGAATAGATCTCCACAAGAGAGGGGGAGAACTTTGTATTGAGATCCAAAAAGAGAGAAGAAGCCATCTAGCTACTAACTATGGACCCGAAGGTCTGAGGTAAACTACTCACACTTCATCGGAGAGGCTATGATGATGTAGAAGCCCTCCGTGATGACGGCCCTCTCCGGCGGAGCTCCGAAACACCCCAAGATGGGATCTCGTGGATACAGAGAGTTGCGGCGGTGGAATTAGGTTTTTGGCTCCTGTTCTGATCGTTTGGGGGTACATAGGTATATATAGGAGGAAGGAGTACGTCGGTGGAGCATCGAGGGGCCCACGAGGCAGGGGGGCGCGCCCTAGGGGGGCGCCCCCACCCTCGTGACTGCCTCTCTGATGCCTTGGCGTAGGGTCCAAGTCTCTTGGATCATGTTCGGTGAGAAAATCACGTTTCCGAAGGTTTCATCCTGTTTGGACTCCGTTTGATATTCCGTTTCTTTGGAACACTGAAATAGGCAAAAAAACAGCAATTCTGGGCTGGGCCTCCAGTTAATAGGTTAGTCACAAAAATAATATAAAAGTGGAAAATAAAGCCCAATATAGTCCAAAACAGTAGATAATATAGCATGGACCAATTAAAAATTATAGATACGTTGGAGACGTATCAGTGCTCTTCGTCGATGGAAGCGCTGCGAAGCGCTCCCAGCAGATTGTCCGGTGCCTCTGGATGGACAGAGATCACCGACACAGGCGTCTTGCCCCTTTTGGAAGGAGGCCGCCTACCCGATTCTGGAACCACTGGGGGTTCCGGCGTGGTGTTCGGCTGAGGGCCGAACTCGGAGCCCTCGGGAGCCTTTCTCCCTCTGCTCCCAGAATCCGGGAGGTCGCCTCGAGGCGCCTCCGGGACTGTCTCCCCTCGACCCAGTGCCTCTTGAGACAATACCTCGGCGTTGTCCATAGGGCAAGGGGAGGTGGCGGTCGGAAGTGGATCGCTATCCATATCCGACGAGCCCATGGAGCCGTCCGACGATACGTCGATACGGGCTCGTGGCGGTCTGCATAATCATAATTCGGCGTTAGGAGAAGCAGTGCGACAGAGGTATGCTATGAATTACTCTGGCATCCAAATACTTACGACTTCGCCATGGGCTTGGCCCTGAGCAGCCTCTCGTCTTTGCCTTCGGCGGCGGTGGTGGAGTAGTACTGAAGGAGGGTCCTTCCCTTCTTGGACCCTTCGCCCCCCCCCCCCGGTTGGGGCGGCCTTCCTTTTCTTGTCTCCCCCGACTAGAGGGGGAGCATCTTCATCCTCCTCCTCGTCTTCGGGAGAGGAGTGCGTCGCGGCGTTATCGGACGATGAATCCGATAACACCTGGCGTCGGCAACCCTTTTGGGTTCCCTTGGCCTTCTTGGCCTTCTCCGGCACCTTGTAAGGCACGGAGTCAGCATCTCCGTCAGGAGAGCGTCCGTAGTGTCTTCGGGCAGAGGTGCCGGATAGTTAATCTGCCCCGATGTCTCCACCCAGTCCTGTCAAAGGCATGGAGTTCAGACCCCGCACATGATTAAGCAAGGGGAAATAAAATATCCTACCAGATGTATAGAACTCACCGAATGTGCTCGGCGCTTCGCTCTTAGCCCACGGTCCTCGGTGAGAAAGGGAGGGACCTCGGCGCCCTTGAACAGCACCCTCCAGACGTCTTTGTGTGTCGTATCGAAGAGCTCGCTCAGAGTCTGGTGCTGGGCCGGGTCGAACTCCCACAAGTTGAAATCCCGTTGTTGACACGGGAGGATCCGGCGGATGAGCATGACTTGGACTATGTTGACAAGCTTGAGCTTCTTGCTCACCATATTCTGGATACATTTCTGGAGTCCGTCCAGCTCCACCGATGAACCCCAGGACAGGCCCTTCTCTTTCCAAGAGGTGAGCCGCGTGGGGATTCCGGATCGAAACTCAGGGGCAGCCACCCAGTTGGTGTCGCGCAGCTCGGTGATGTAGAACCACGCTGATTGCCACCCCTTTATGGTCTCCACGAAGGAGCCTTCAAGCCATATGATGTTGGGCATCTTGCCCACCATGGCTCCGCCGCATTCTGCTTGTTGGCCTCCCACCACCTTCGGCTTGATATTGAAGGTCTTTAACCACAGGCCGAAGTGGGGCTGGATGCGGAGGAAAGCCTCACACACGACAATGAACGCTGAGATGTTGAGGATGAAGTTCGGGGCCAGATCATGGAAGTCCAGCCTGTAGTAGAACATGAGACCATGGACGAATGGATGGAGGGGAAACCCGGGTCCGCGGAGGAAGTGGTGGAGGAAGACTACCCTCTCGTGAGGTTCAGGGGTAGGAATGATCTGCCCCACAGCGGGCAGCCGATGCGCGATGTTCGCGGCTAAGTATCCGGCTCTGCGCAGCTTCTCGATGTGTCCCTCCGTAACGGAGGAAGCCATCCATTTGCCTCCCGCTCTGGACATGATTGGAGAAGGTTGAGGGGAAGGATGTGTACTTGGGAGTTGGAGCTCGAGTGTGCAAGAATGGATGGGCAAGGAGGAAGAAGGCGTGGGTAGAAAAAGATTAAACATTGTCCCTTTATAAGGGCGGCCGAAACTATGCGCCCCCACTAGCCTGGTAAAACTCGTTTATCCCGAAGCGCCATAATCGATGGCACGGTTGGGTTACCCACGCCCATATTGATGAGAATCCCGTAATAAGGGGGACATGATCTCTGCTTTGACAAGACGTGTCAAAAAACTGCCTCGCGTTATGTGCGGGGCTAGTTAAAGGAAATGGTTCGAATAATTACCGGGCCACGGCATAATGTCATGTTGCCAAAACGTGGCAGCAGATTAGATTTGTGGAAATATTATTCTCTCTACGGTGGTATGTGAAACTTATTTTGCAGGGTCGGACACTATCCTTATATTCAAATTCTTCTGTGGTGTATTCGGAGGAGGAACCCGCCTTGCAATGCCGAAGACAATATTGCGCGCCGGACTCATCGTCATTGAAGCCTGGTTCAGGGGCTACTGAGGGAGTCCTGGATTAGGGGGTCTCCGGACAGCTGGACTATATCCTTTGGCCGAACTGTTGGACTACGAAGATACAAGATTGAAGACTTTGTCTCGTGTCCGGATGGGACCCTACTTGGCGTGGAAGGCAAGCTAGGCAATACGGATATGTATATCTCCTCCTTTGTAACCGACTTTGTGTAACCCTAGCCCTCTCCGGTGTCTATATAAACCGGAGGGTTTTAGTCCGTAGGACAACATACAATCATACCATAGGCTAGCTTCTAGGGTTTAACCTTTTCGATCTCGTGGTAGATCAACTCTTGTAATATTCATACCATCAAGAATAAATCAAGCAGGACGTAGGGTTTTACCTCCATCAAGAGGGCCAGAACCTGGGTAAAACATCGTGTTCCCTGCCTCCTGTTATCATCCGCCTTAGACGCACAGTTCGGGACCCCCTACCCGAGATCCGCAGGTTTTGACACCGACAATGCTACTACTAAAGGCAGAACCTGTAGTGTGGGACACAAAGCCAGCGCTACTAACTGAGATGTACCAACTGGCTCCGTGTACCAGTAGTGCTAGGCTTGGTACAAATCCCGCGCTACATCTAGCACCCTTGGCAGTAGCTTATGTTGTGGACCGACGCTGCTACTACGGCTTGATCGGGGATACCGTGGGGCCCACATAATAGTAGCGTTGGTAGCCACTACACGCGCTACTACTAATATGTACCTGTAACGTGGGGTCTATTACCCTAAGCTACTGCTGTCGGCGTTTTGGGAACGGGGGTCCCCAGACTTGCCTGCCTGCGGCCTGCGGCGTGGCTCAAAAGGGGGCCCAGCGCGGCCCATCTTCATCAATACAGACCCAAGACCCTCGCGAGGGGCCAAGCCTCGTGGGGTGGACGACACGGAGCTTCCTCAGGCACGGCCTCATCAGGCTGGCTCGCGAGGAGGCGGAGAGATCAAGGCGGGGTACCTCACGAGGTGCCCGTGACGCAAGCCATGACGACCAAGGGCGCCAGGCGGGCGCCAGGCCGCGCAGTGTCCTCCTTTCTTCTTTGGTGCAAAGGGAGCAAGCGCAGGCGAGAGCATCAAGTAAAGGCACCCGTTTCGGTGCAATGAGACCAAGACCAGTGCAACGGCAGGGAGGAAGTCATTGTAGAGCCCAAGCCAGCATCACCACCAGAGCCTTTGGCAGGCGAGGACCAACTTTAGCCAGGATAAGTGTACCAGATGTTCCCCTTCAAAATGGCCAATTGTTGGCGCCCTTCCCGCTCAATATTTGGGAAGAGGCCCAGGGCCTTTGCCTATAAATAGGACTAGCCACCCCCAGGGTAGGGGGGCAATCAAGAAGGGAGAATCTAGAAGCCAAGAGAGAAACTAGCTAGGATCGGATCGAGGAGCATCACACAGAGAGAGAGGGAGAGAAGGGCAACTGAACTCCTAGCAGTTCATCCCCCCAGCCAAGAACAGACCCTCGCGAGGCTGTTCTTCCTTGTATTGCTCATCATCATCAGCCCAAGAGGCAATCCACCACACCACACACTGGAGTAGGGTATTACTCCACAACGGTGGCCCGAACCAGCATAAACTCCGTGTCTCTTGTGTTGTTCTTTCCATAGCTTAGATCTTAGCATGGCGGTGGGGCGCAGGTAGGTAGAAGGCGAAATCTCCGTGCGCACCCCAGTGTTCGAACCTCAAGGGTCTGCCGGAACCCGAAATCCGACATTTGGCGCGCTAGGTAGGGGTGCGCCGGAATTCGTCTTCCACCACCCCGTTCTCCTCCGACCATCGCGTCCATGTCTGACGCTCGTTGGGCCTGCGCCGAGCGCTGGGCCGCTCTCGCTTCCCGCGTCGCCCAGACGGCTCCTGTCGGCGGGCGTCCTCGCCGTTCCCCGTCACCTGCCGTCAACGCCGCCACCGGCCCGGCGGGGAACGAGCAGCAAGCATCGTCTCAGCATCCGTCCGTGCGGCAAGACGGCCGCGCCGCTACTCCCTCGCTCACCCCAGCTGGTTCTTCGTCCCGCGCGCTCCGTGCACCCAGGGAGGCTCGAGCTGCTCACATCGCGGCAAACGAGCTCCTGCACTACCGTCCCGTCGACGACGTCTACGAAGAATGGCTCGACCGCGTCGCCGAGCTTGTCCGCACCGCAGGGGGCTTTCCTGCGTCATTCGTTCTGTTGCACCGCACCCCGCCCCGCGTGGGCGACGAAGCTCCGGGGGCACCCCAGCCGCCTCCACCTCAAGAAGGCGCCATGGCTCCAAGGCGCGTGGCCCCTGGGCGGAACCCGCTCCGTCAGGTGCCAGCGCAGCAAGAGCAGAGATGGTAAGAAGTCCCTCGCCCGCAAGAAGCTGCCCGGGCGCTCCCTGCTCCAGCACGTCGCGGCCATGCTCCTGCTCCCGCACTTCAAGACCCCACGCTGCTCCCAGCTGCAGCGCGTGGGGACATGCAAGACCAAGCTCTCCATCACCCAAGGCCTCCCGTGGCCACAGTAGGCTGTCGTGCCTTCACCACCAAGCTACGCAGCGTCGCATGGCCCGACAAGTTCAAGCCAGACCTGCCTCCTCGTTACGTCGGCATGGCCGACCCTGCGGAGTTCCTCCAGCTCTATGAGCTGGGCATCGAAGCTGCCAATGGAGACGAGAAGGTCATGGCGAACTAGTTTCCCATGGCGCTCAAGGACGGGGCCCGCACTTGGCTCCTGAACTTGGCTCCAGGCATGATCTCCTCCTGGGACGAGATGCGCACCCGCTTCATCGCCAACTTCCAAGGTACTCGCGACCGGCCACCTGCCGTGAGCGACATGCACCGCATCAAGCAACAACCCGGAGAGACCCTGCAGAAGTACATCCAGCGCTTCAACAACACACGCCTCAAGATTCCCAAGGTGACCGAGAAGGCCATCATCTCAGCCTTCTCCGACGGCGTGCGCGACGTCAACATGAAGGAGGAGCTGGCGATGCATGAAGACCTGTGCACTTCCTTGGAGTTGTTCAACTTGGCAACCAAGTGCGCCAGGGCTGAGGAAGGGCGTCTCTCCCTCCTCGAGCTGCCTGCCGCAGACCCAGAAGAGAAGAAGCCCAAGGCCAAGGATGTGTAGCGCAAGGGGGCTGTCGTGCTCGCGGCAGAACTAGACACCAAGCGGGGCAGAGATCAGCCTGAATCTTCCAAGGGCAGTCGGTACTGTGTGTACCACGACCTCCACACCCACAACACCAACGAACGTCAAGAGCTCAGAGCCGTGCGAGAAGGAAGGATCGGCCGTCGCCCCGACCACGGTGACCGGGGCTACGGTCGAGGAGGAAGGAAGGAACGCAGGACGCTGGGAAGACCGCGGCCCGCGCCAAGGGTGGCGCGATCAACCTCGCGAGGATCGCTGGCAAGACCCGCCTCACGAGGGAGACTGGAGGGATCAGCCTCGTGAGGATCTCCCGCAAGGCAACGCAGACCTCCCTCCGCTACCGCCGCGGCCAAGGAGAAACGAGGACCGCCATCAGGACGAGGGGGCTGGGGGCTTCCAGGAGCCGCGCGCGATCGCCTGCATCCTGGGGGGGGCTCAAGCCCCAGCCTCTCAACGCATCTTCAAGCAGTTCGCCCGCGAAGTGAATGCAGTCCTCCCCAAGCTCGAAGCCACGCGCCCTCTCAGGTGGTCGGCGTGCGCCATCACGTTCAGCTCAGCAGATCAGCTCAAGTGTGCGGCCACAGCCGGAGTCCTCCCGATGCTTTATTCCCCAATCATCTGCAACGTGGTGGTCACCAGGACCCTCATCAATGGCGGGGCAGGGCTCAATGTCCTGTCCGTGGAAACATTCAACAATCTCCAAGTGCCCTACAACCAGCTTCAGCCAACCAAGCCTTTCTCCGGAGTCACCAACGGCTCCACGGTCCCGATTGGGCAGGTCCGCCTCCCTGTCACCTTTGGGGCACGCGACAACTACCGCACCGAGCTCATCGACTTCGACGTCGCTAACATTCGCCTGCCGTACAACGCCATCCTTGGGTACCCAGCGCTGGCCAAGTTCATGGCCGTAACTCACCACGGCTACAACGTCCTCAAGATGCCAGGAAGTGGCGGAGTCATCACGGTGCCTTGTGAAGAGAAGGACGCGGTGTGTTCCCTGGAACGAGCTTTTCAGGCCGCATCACTGGAAGACCTGGATCGCGGAAGCAGGAGGCTTCCCGAGACCGCCCCCAAGAAGAAGAAGACATCGTCCGTCCTGGCCCCTCAGGAGGCAGGCCCCTCAGGGCCCGCGCCTGCCCAGGGGGAACCTCCTTCCATCGCATAGGAAAGCGCGCCCAGTGCCCTCCTCAGGCAGGGCTCGGGGGCTCTCCCCTGGAGGGCCACCGACCTGGCTAAGGTCACGAGGGAGGCGCTTGGGCACCACATGGAGGCGTGTTTCAAAGCATGTTTCCCTCAAGAAGGAGTAAGGCAAGGAGGGCCAGACCCTCAGGAGTTCGTCAGCAAGGCCATTCAGGAGCTACAGGAGTCAAGAGTCATGAAAGGCGGCCACCGCCTACCAACTGTGGCTCCCCATCCAGGCGAGGATGGTGGGCTGCGCGTCTACATCGACATACCAGGGCTCAATCGAGTCGCCTCTCTGGAGCGCCTCTGGCCCTCGCGAGTGGGGCGCTGCGAGGGTCCACCCCACAGCTACGTTCGCATGCCTTACGGCTTGCCGAACGCGGCTGCCACATAGCAGCGCCTCATGAGGGGCATCATGGAGGCTTAAGAGGCCAGGCATTCCGCAGCCCTGGCGGAGATGGAGATGGTCCGCGAGGAGCCACCAGCGCCTCCGGAGCCTCCCGAGGACCCTCGGCCTAGGGGCTCGTGAGGATCGGCTTCCGCAGCCCACCGAGTCTGCTACACCAACACTCCTTCGTCCTCAACATCATCAGGTAACATCTTTCAAGTTTCATTTCCAGCTGGGAGCGCCCCCCAGGGCTGCATTATTCCCAGGCCGCGTGGGACCGTCCCTGCGGCATGTATCCCTTTTATTTCATGTTGTTAGCTTACTTTGTTGGGGGTGCCCCACGGGCTGCATCATCCCCAAGTCGCTCGGGCCTGACCCATAGATGTCCGCCTTCCCAGCATCTATTTGAATGAATCCACTCCTTCGCGGCTAATGTGTTTGACCTAGTTGCCCGCTCAACTGACGCCAACTGACGGAGCTGCTCTCAAACGGCATGGCGCTTGCGCATGGGTCCGTCCCTGCAACGCCGACAAACCTGAATGGCTGAGCTCTGGCCGCGGCAGCCCCGCATGGCGCCACCTCGTCAAGCCTTCAGTGCCTCATCGCCCCTCGGAAGCAACCAATGGCTGATTGTTAATTGTCATGGCAACCCCTCGTTCTTTCTATGATGGGTCTACAAGATCTCCTAAAGGAGCTGCGTAAGGCGAGGCCCTTGCGGTTTCTCCTTCACTCTCATCCGCGCGAACCGCTTGCACGTTAAAGGGGGGGTGCCTGAGCATCGCGACTCAGGGCTCCTGCTGGCTCTCCAGCCCTCACCCTCTGGCCTTGTCCACGGCATCGCGACCTAGCATACCAGCGACGGCTGAGACTCGCTCGAGGGCCGGGACCCGAGGACATAGAGCAGAAAGGGGAGCAAAGGCGAGAGGGGAGGGACACGCGAGGACCTCGCCGAGCAACCTCACGCTTGCCGATGCACGGACCCGGCGACACACCAGAGAGCGGTCCCTGATTCTCGAGATAAGTCACCACCCAGAAGCACCAGCTACCGTGGCACCATCCCCGCACCTAATGCAATCCCGTGTTAGCGACACCACTCTCCTTTCTCACCGAACGACGGCTGCTTGAGCACCAAAGGGGACCTCCTGAGCATCGCGACTCAGGGGCTCTTACCAGACCCCGGGTCGCTCACCTCCTGGCCTTGACCACGGCATCGCGACCTGGCATACCAGCGACGACTGAAGCCGCCTTGGGACTGGGACCTGTCGGCGCAGAGCACCAAGCCCTCGTGAGGTTCGAAAGGGAGAACTGAGCTAAGACGGAATGAGCAACTTGCACAATTCTACGACAAGGGTTATATTAACAAACAGGATCACGGGCACCTTACAAGCCCCCACGGGACTTGTCTTTGATTCTTGCAGGGAACAGATCCTAAAAGGACGCTAACTACACGCGCCCCTGCAAAAGACGCCCACGTCCAATCAACCGCCACGCGGCGCCCAAGGCCGCAGGCTGTTAGGGCCCGCGGCACTTCGCTCTTGTCCTTTCGCCTCCATGCACGGCCAAGTCCGGGCGCACCTTGGGCCCGGGGGCTACTGTCGGCGTTCTGGGAACGGGGGTCCCCAGACTTGCCTGCCTGCGGCCTGCGGCGTGGCTCAAAAGGGGGCCCAGCGCGGCCTATCTTCATCAACACAGACCCAAGACCCTCGCGAGGGGCCAAGCCTTGCAGGGCGGACGACACGGAGCTTCCTCAGGCACGGCCTCATCAGGTTGGCTCGCGAGGAGGCGGAGAGATCAAGGCGGGGTACCTCACGAGGTGCCCGTGACGCAAGCCATGACGACCAAGGGCGCCAGGCGGGCGCCAGCCCGTGCAGTGTCCTCCTTTCCTCTTTGGTGCAAAGGGAGCAAGCGCAGGCGAGAGCATCAAGTAAAGGCACCCGTTTCGGTGCAATAAGACCAAGACCAGTCCAACGGCAGGGAGGAAGTCATTATGGAGCCCAAGCCAGCGTCACCACCAGAGCCTTTGGCAGGCGAGGACCAACTTTAGTCAGGGTAAGTGTACTAGATGTTCCCCTTCAAAATGGCCAATTGTTGGCGCCCTTCCCGCTCAATATTTGGGAAGAGGCCCAGGGCCTTTGCCTATAAATAGGACTAGCCACCCCCAGGGTAGGGACGCAATCAAGAAGGGAGAATCTAGAAGGCAAGAGAGAAACTAGCTAGGATCGGATCGAGTAGCATCACAGAGAGAGAGAGAGAGAGAGAGAGAGAGAGAGAAGGGCGACTGAACTCCTCCTAGCAGTTCATCCCCCCAGCCAAGAACAGACCCTCGCAAGGTTGTTCTTCCTTGTATTGCTCATCATCATCAGCCCAAAAGGCAATCCACCACACCACACACTGGAGTAGGGTATTACACCACAATGGTGGCCCGAACCAGCATAAACTCCGTGTCTCTTATGCTGTTCTTTCCATAGCTTAGATCTTAGCGTGGCGGTGGGGCGCAGGTAGGTAGAAGGCGAAATCTCCGCGCGCACCCCTGTGTTCGAACCTCAAGGGTCTGCCGGAACCCGAAATCCGACAACTGCTACTTAACAGTAGCGTGGGTCTCTTACCCTAAGATACCGCTAAGCATTTACCATAAGGTATTTCCTAGCGATCTACTGCAGTGCACTATTAAGCTTTTTTTGCGGTTTTTCCAGGCAAACATTTTCGCAACCCCAAAAATTTCTTTTGAATATGCGAATATTTTTGAATATTTGAAAAAACACATTCAAATATTTCTTGAGAAAAGCAAACAATTTTTAAAATTTGGAACATTTTTAAATTCCAAACAATTTTTAAAAAGGAGAACAAATTTTTAATTGATTGAGCAATTTGCGAAAGCCGAACATTTTGTTGTAAACACAAACAATTTTTGAAATTCTTCACAAAGTTTGGAACTTTAAACGCCCTTTGTAATTCTGAACTTTTTTTGGAAAATGAGAACAATTTTTTAAATACCAAATCTTAAGAATGTAGGGAATGGGATGCAGGTCGAGGGTGAAGATATCTGTGTTTGGAGCACCTTGTTGCAATCGAGCCATGGGACTGAATAGTGAGCATTGGATCTATCTCAATTTCCAGAACACAACAAAGCATTGTCAATGAAACGATCCAACAACAAAAAATGCAAATCGAAACCAAGTGATACTTCTACAAAGTGTATATACGTTATGTGAACAGATTGCAACCAAATAGAAGCAGAGCTCAAAAATCAAGACATGCCATGGGAACCCAGTAAGATTCATGGATGTCGAACATATGAAAATATTGTTCGCATAACGTGCGTCAGTCATGGATTCTCTCATGTGAATAGCGGTAGCATGGTGGAAGGATGTGCCTCACCAATTCCCATGAGGATCTGCCTAGTGTGTGCAAAGGGAGATGGGACAGTGAGCGGGGAATGGACTGAAGATTGACTGTTGGCTGGGAGTACATAGCATCGGTGTGTGTACAGATGCCGAACCCCGGATGTAGCAGTAGATCGCCATGGTCTGCATACTCGTAGGGAGCCCTAGCCGTGCCAAGGCCGCCACCAAAGAGGAAGCCACCTGTCGCGAGAAGCGGGGTTGCGGCGGCCTTGGCCGCTGCTTCCTCACTAGATGATGTAGTGCTATGGACATGCTCTTGCTGCAGATCATGGACAGCCTCAATGAGCTCCCTCGCACGCTTCTCCCTGTCAGTTCTCTGGGCGAACAGGTCCTCGACCTTCGCGGTTTATCGAGGTAGATCACCGAAGTAGCTTGTTGAGGTAGCTTTTGATCGTCGGATATGTGGCTTTAACAAGTTCCGATGAATTGCGCCAGCAGGAGCAGTGGTAGAGGGGATCGACAGATGTCCCTGATACAAATGTTATGGTTATAATTATACTCTCATGAATTAGCATTGGTGTAAGGTGGATTCAATGTCGCTAAGTATTTTGTGTTCTACATACAGTTCGGCCTGAGTCCTGAGTTGATCGATGAGATACAAAGGATTGCAGAAAGGGTGTGGAGCATCGAGGATGAGGAGGAGAGAAGGAAAGTTGTGCAGAGCCCAAGCACATATGTCGTCTTTGGGCACAATTCCTCCGACGATGCATGTCACGTGGTGACGACTGCATAAGCCCTAAACACATCTACATTTGGGTCGATCCCTTGACCATGGAGAAGACTTGCCTGTTCCGTGCCTCGGTCATCTGTTACCATCAAGAGAAAGCTCGCCAGCAAGCCGACGTGCCCAAGGAGGCAAGGTGGTATGTGGAGGCAGAAATGACGGCATCGACATGGGCGGAGGACATCCCCGTGCTCACAATTGGAGTATAGGCTTTGGTGAACTTCCACAACAACGAGTCTGCCCCGGACTGCACCAAACATGGCAAGATAGGCGAGGCGACTGCATGGACAAGCTACAACAGGATCATCGACATGATGAGCCTCAACAAGATGGGATATAGGATGACTTGCGGATGTGCCCGTCGAACTACATTTAATATTTCATACTAAATTTTTATATTTTGAACATTATTTTCATCATACTAATCTCTTAACGGATATGATTTTCTATTTCTTAGATGTCATAGTTAACTACATAAAAATATTATTAAATATTAAGTATAGTTTTTCCTTAATAACTTTCTAATGTATATCGCTGGAAATGGTGTTCTGTTAAATTTAGACTGCAAATTCATAAGTTATATTTTAATTAAATTAGGAAAGTGCATAAATGCATAGTATATACATATATATTCCAGTGTACATGCATATGTTTGTGTATACTTTGATATGATTAAATATTGTGGTAGAGATTGCTAAACCTATTGTCTAACAAATATCTTAATAGTTATTTCTAGCATATTATAGGTACACATGTCTATAGAAATTTTTTGAGGATAAAAAAATCTGTTAGAAAATGGTTTTTGCAAGTTGTGCTTAGTAATAAGTTCATAACATGTGCATGCTTTGTACTTTGTGCCAACATTGCATTGCTTATAATACAAGTAAATATTAAAGTGTCCTCAATTCTACTTTTGCATAATAGGATTTGATTATTTGATACCCTCTTCTAGAATTCAATTGGTTTCATGTGCACACATGAGTTCCAGTCAGTCTCTCAAATAAATAAATAAATCACATATCACTACACATTGCCAGACGTCCTCAGGAGAAAGGATAGTTGCCTAATAAAACTCACTGACCCCAATTTAATTCTGTTGTTCCTAGTACATGCTATTTTTCCATGTTGTGGATCTGCTTCTGCAAATTGAGTCTTTTATTATTTTTACTAATTCGAACATAATAAATAATGATATAGTACTCATTAGTAATCCCTCCGTCCCAAAATAAGTGACTCAACTTTGTACTAACTTTAGTACAAAATCTACTATTCTTAAGAAATTGCTCCCTACTACTCCCTATTCTTTTGACATGCACACTGCCCACGTCACCCATATACCACGTCATTTTTCAGTTTCCAAAAACAGCCAATCAATCTTATTCCGCTGGAAAAAAGACATGTTTTTTCCTCCTTCACCTGCAGCCACTCATCTTGCGTCCCGCGCGGCCGCCGGCCCTTCCGCAGGATTGGATCCCACCGCTGGAGTGCCGCCCATCCCCCGCCCTTCCTCCTTTCCTTCCTCGGCCCCACACGTGCGTCTTCCTCCCTCGCGGAAAAGAATTCTATGAGACCAGGTCTCACGCGAGACCCATCCTGATGGATGACACGTGACATTCACAAATCACAAAGCACCCCCCACCCCCAGTTAAAATCAGGGGGGAGAGAGATTAGATGCTTTGTGATTTGTGAATGTCACGTGTCATCCATCAGGACGGGTCTCCTACTAAGGTGAGACCTGATCTCATATAATTTTTTTCCCTCCCTCACAGGCTGGCCCTCACAAATTCTCAGTGGCTCAGATCAGTGCATCCCATGGGTTGGCCTCTTCCGTGCTCCACACCTTTCCCTGTTGGGTCCTCCTTCCTTGGCTCCTCGCCTCCCAATAATTCTAGAGTCAATTGATTTTCCAACGTTTTTACTGTCCAATCATCTCTCCAATTAACTTCCCCACAATTGATTTCCCATTATTCTCTTTATTATCTTCTATGGCAGATGATCTTCATCTTCGCTAAGATAAAGGGAACCGCTCATGTGTGAGGACATCTGTGCCGTCGAGGGGAAAGGTGCTTCCGGACGACACCATGGTGCATGCTCGTGGGATGGTGTCGTACCATCCCAGTCCACGGGGAAGACGGAGTACAACGCCGACGTCGCTAGCTTCTGGTCAGACCGATGGATCGGCGGCGACGGCGCTCGGCAAAACATCACCATTCAAGGAAGGGATGCGATCTACGTGAGCAAATACATGGTGTACCTGCAGATGAAGATGACGCTAGCCATCCTATGCAGGTTCTAGCTTGTGAAGGGCCACCCCGTCAAATACTGCATGTTGACCATCTTCTCCATGGCGCACAATTTCAAGCTCGAGTTGCAGATTGGCTATTGACTATTTAAATTTTCTCTAGCATATTGTATCAATAGTGTTACTTAAGGTAACTCCAATTCCTCAGTTTTGTTAGCAGGATTGCACTGATTTTTCTGAAGACATGTGAAGAAATTATCTTGCACCAATTCACCATATCGTGGCTTCAATAATCTTCTTCGTGTTCAACACATCTTCTATTTGTGATTACTGATGTATTCTGGGTGTATCTCTAATAATCAAAATAGTTTTTGCAGGTTACTTTTGTTGTTAAATTCTTCTTAATGATGGACAACTCTAACCTGCTAGCCACGTTATGGTGATACAAATCTCCTTTGATGGTATGGCTTCCACATATCTCCTTTTATCGTTCAACGTATAATCCGCCAACCTGTGAAGAAATTAGCTTGCACAAATCTCCTTTGATGGACTAGCTTTCATAATCTTATTGCCGTTCAACACATCATCTATTTGTGACTACTGATGTATGCTGGATGTAACTCTAGATAATCAAAATATCATTTGTTTGCAGTTTACTTTTTTTTTAATTTCTTAATGACGGGCAATTCTAACCCGCTGGACATGTTATGGTCATAAAACTTATTTTCCATACCTATGCATCTCTTTTTGTATTTCTCAACAATTTAAACGAACATTATCTCCATTCAGGCCATGGCTGATACTGTTCGATGGTCACATTTACCACACATCGTGGATGCGTTAGCCAGAGATGGTTGTCACTGTTTTCATGCTCAAGGCGATCAACTTGGAGACTATTTAATTAACTATCCTTCCTTTGGCTATTTAATCAACTGGGGCATGTTTTTCTCGGTTCATACATCTTGATCAAGTTACTGAACCTAATTATTTTGGCATGTAATTCATCTTGATCTCATATCATGAAACTAAATATAGGAAAATTTTGTTCCCCTGAAATATTGTTTTTCTTATTGGGCACACTATACCAATATAAACATTAAATTACCTACTTCCAGGGGCATCATTTATGCCGCTATTACGGGACTGTACCATATGATATATGGTCTACATTGATTTGTTAGAAGTTGCTCATTACTTTTCTGAACTCTGCTTAGTTGTACACCAGTATTTTTAGTGATATATTTTCTTCTCTGTCCTTTAGCAAACAAAGCGATTTATATTTGCAAAAGCTGGATGAGACCATACACTACGACCTTTCTCCCATATTAGAAACTTGGAAAAGTCCGAGGCGGTTCTAGAACGCGGAGATACATTTTAGTCGTCTTGGTATGTTAGAAGAGGTACCATGTTTAGATCAATGTTTTGGTTTATGATGTTAGTTCCTCAACTCAACATCAAGAGAATTGATTGTAACATGCTGGTTTCAAAGTATGTTCTGACCAAAAGTTTGTGTTGCTCTTCCAGAATGGGTGAAGTATAATGCACAAGTGTGCAATTTAGTTGGTTAGCAAAGTGAAGGATTCAAGAAACCATCTATGTTTTTGTTAGTAAACTGATGAATTCACAGCAACTATTTATGTGCGATCCCTCTTTTAGCATGAGAGATAACATGCTTAACAAGTGTTTCAAATTATTTATATTTCCTTTGTCTAATATATTCAGTTTTTTCGGCCAGAATTTTCGCAGCAACGCGTGGGGTATCATCTAGTTAATACAAAGTTGAGTCACTTATTTTATTTTGGGACGGAGGGGGTATAATTTAGTATTTTGGACCCTTCTCCTCTCGGGACTCAGGCTGGTTAGATACAATGGTGCAGCAAATTGATTGGACTCCTTGGTCCAACACAAGGATACATTCGATTTTTTACGTTATGTTGTCCTAGAACCCCACAAAAATCCAAGAATCCAGGAAATGGGAACACAATCAAACGGCCAGAAAACCCTACCATTGAGACCTTCTAATCGGCAGCTTGTTGGCCAGTTAGGAGTTCTAGCGCCCACTAGTCCGCAGCCATGGGCCGGCCCATTAGACCCACAAGCCGTCACTTCGCCAGCGTGCATCTGATTCGTAGATCAATGGTTGACCACTTAACCTATCAACCATGAATTTTTTTTAAAACACAAACAAAGAAAGTTTACAAAAAGAGAAAAACATCAGAAAAATCTCGTGAATTTAAGAAAAGTTCATGGATTTCGAAAAAATAGTTCACAATATATAAAAAGGTCATGAATTATGTAAAATAATTCGTTGTTTTAAAATAAATATTCACAAATTTTAGAAAATTCAGGTATTTGAAAACAACTCAACAATATTAAAAAAATCACGAATTTGCAAACTATTGATGACTTTTGATAACAAAATCATTTATTTTTTAGAAAACCCATTGATTTTTAAAGTAAATTCACAAATTTGAAAAAGTTTAAGACTTGGAAAAGTATGTACATAATATCACAACGATATCATTATATTAATCATGAAACGAATTTCCATATTTTATTGGCTCTCGATTGATTTGTAATATCATTAAAATGGCAAAAGAAATAATAAAAATCATTTTTTGTGGTGCAAGATCCTTCTGTGCATGATGCCCATGGCAAATTTGGTGAAGTTTCGACATTCGAGGAGCTCATAGCAAAAAAGAAAAAATGACCTCCGAACAGTGCAGAATTTCAAACATTCTCATAGGCCGGAAGGTTTTTTCTGAGAGCTCCTCAATTGTCCAAACTTCTCCAAAATTTAATGGACAACACACACTCAAGCATCTTTCACGACAAAAAAAGTGAGAATTTTTTTAATTTGTTTTCTATTTGTAAGGAATTTACTATTCATGCCCGGGCTCATCTGAGCCCGGGAGCCAAAATGCCGGTCCCGTTGAAGAGTCGCTATTCTGGGTATTCTTCTTCATCTTCGCCTTTGAAATTCAGGTTCTCATATGTGCACTGGTGTTTCCACGAAGCAAACAACTTTAGATTTGGGCACTATATTGAACCATATGAGGTAATGAATTTCGGTATTGTTTCATTTTCAACTACTTCATCTTAGGTTGTCATTCCATCCATTGCAAAGAACACTATGCAAATTCCCCCTCCTAAAAATCATTATGATTACGTTACAGAGTTTGAACACAAAGTTGTTGTTGCCGAGTGTGCAAGGTCAACTCGAGCTATGGAGGCCGATGCCTTGTCGTCGTCTCAATGCTCATGAGATGATCAAGGATGAATAAAACCTGGACAATCTTTTGAAGAAAGGCGTCAAGTGTCTCCAATAGGAGTTGATGGTGATGCGGGCTACCCTCTCCATGGTGCTTGAGGTGCCTCAGAATCAGCTTGATGCACAAATCAAGGCCTAGGAAGGATAAGTGAGAGAATTCCCATACGACATGGAGCACTACGTTAATGATTTTATGTTACGCAAGCTAGAGAATGAAGACTGACCACAAGAAACCATGAACAGAGTCAGGAAGTTCATCGATGTGATCAAAGGTTATTTCCTCACAGGAAATCATCTCTGTCAAACCTCTGAGGCCATCCAAGAAGACCAAGACCTCGCCAAGGACTTGAGAGACCTACATCAATGGTACGAACTTGACATGCGTAGTTGTGCAACTACCATCGACCCTCGCATGGTTGCTATGTATAAAGATGTGGGGGAGCTTGTTGCAAGACTGAGTTATACTCCCTCCGTTCGGAATTACTCGTCGAAGAAATGAAAGTATCTAGATGTATTTTAGTTGTAGATACATTTATTTTTGTGACAAGTAATTCCGAACGGAGGGAGTATAAAGATGATCGAGGTTTTCTCAAGATTTATAATATTTCCCAAGTTACTAATTGAGTGTGGTTATTATCCGAGCTTGATTTAATAAGCTTCATACATGGGAAGCGGGAGGGGGGCCTTGCCCCCTCCCTGCCCTCACCCTTTTCCCTCCTGTAGTTACAATTATTATTTTCAGTAACAATATATCAGGCTCTGTAGATCCAATCCTAAACATCACACAAAAATATATTGGCCGAGAGCAAAACATACGCATTATAACAAGATTATTCCGCACTGGAGTAGTCTTTGCACTTTGCCAAATGGAGGGACCAGGAACATGTGATGGACCTGACCCTCGGGCCTCGGCACACTCTGCAGCTCCAAGTGTCGAAGCACATTATATGTGGACGCTCAACATTGTTTTCCAAGATAATATTGTTCTAGATCCTACTAAGAGCATCTCTAGCAGACTCCGCAAAAACGATCAAATTCGTAAAAATCCGCGTTTTCAGTTTCGTGATGTCAAAAAACGTCCCGAATTGACCCCGCAAAAGCGGTCAACCCGTAAAATTTTTGCAGCCCCTGAGAATCCATCCCCACGACCCTTAATTTTGTAAATTTGGATGCAAAATATAAAGGGAACTGCAAACCGGTCAACGGTACGCGACAAGAAAATTCCGCCGTGCGCACACGTGCTCCGATGACCTTCCGCCACAGAACTCGCTGGAATCTCGCCATTTACCGCTGCTGCGGCGTTGGCTTGCGGAGTAGATCGCAAGAGCGAGCAGCTACCCAGCCACGAACGAGCTAGCTCGCAAGCTCCCGATCCATCCGGCCATGAACGAGCTAGCTAGCTAGCTAGGTAGCAAGGTCCTCGATCCATCCGGCCACGAACGTTGAGGGAGTAGCTACCAAGCTCCTCGATCCAGCCGGCCATGGAATAGCTAGCTAGCTCCCGGATCCATCCGTCAACGGAGGAGCTTGCTCCTGGATCGATTCGGCGACTACCATGGACAAAGGAGCTGACTATGAACACATGCGAGAGGAAGAAGAAGACACGGGAAAGAATATACGCGAATATTCTTTTTTACGGATTCATTATGCGGGGTCTGCATTTGCGGCCGTCCGCGCCGGCCCTCAAAGCCGTTTTTTTGTGAACTGCAAACGCGTTTTGCGGGCCGGCGTGATGCGGGGTTCTGCTAGAGATGCTCTAAAGAGGTGTTTAGTTCATTGATTTCATCATGTAATACGATTAATTACCAGTTTACCACTTACCACGTAACACTTATTTGATTTACATTGCCATGTAATTAGTTAGCAGGTAATCGGATACGACTCAATTCATTGCCGATTACGCCCAATATGCACCGTAATGAAAGTGATAACGGAGCTTCCTCCCTACGATTTCCACTCAACTGCATAGTCATCCCAATCGACCCCTTCTCCATGGAGCAGCATGGCCTCCGGCAAGAACGTTAGAATGAGTTGAGACCGGATCGATTTTGCCTTGTGAGGACATTCAGTTTGGTTTCAAGCAAGAAAGTTATGAGACGAGCATTTTTCTAAAATGTAGTGTGAAAGTTATTTTTAAATACACAATAATTTCTTTAAACACGTGAAGACATTTTTGAAAGACAGTACGAACATTTTTTTAAAATACACGGTGACATTGTCTAGTTACACAATTAAATTCAAATATACCATGGACGATTTTTCTTATACATGATAGCTATTTTTTAAAATAAATGAATAATTTTTCAGAAATACATGAAGAATATTACTCAAAACATGAAATTTCTTAAAATTCATGATGACCCTTTTGTCAACACGAAGACTATATTTTAGTAGATGATGGACATATTTTAGAAAATAATGAATATGTTTTAAAATACATGATGAACACCTTTACAATTACGATGACAGTTTTAAAACAATATACACATTTTTTAAATTCGACAATGAAAATAGAACTCTGAAAAAAGAAAAAAATAGGAAAGGAAAAATTGAAAGAAAAATTGAAATGAGGAAAGGACACTAAAAACAAACTAAATTTAAAAAGAATAAACCCATATTAAAATAGAATGAATATTCAACTTATTTTTTCAAAGATGATGTTTAAAAAAATAGATGATGAACCTTATTAAAGGACATGCCTAATGCGTAACGCATGGTCAATATTTTTTAAATACATGCAAACATTGTTTTTACAAAATATGAGGTAAACTTTTCAAAATACATGTCAAACATTTTGTAAAATCTCTAGGGACATTATTTTCTATGCACAATGAAAAATGGGCCTGAGAGAAAAAGTAAAGAAAAAGAAATAAAAAATAAAAGGAGGCAAAAAAAATACGGCCTAATCTATTAGAAAGAAGAGCACACAGGAAAACAAAATGACAAAAGACCGGTTGAGCGAGCGAGTGTAATCGAGTGCGGTGGCAAATCCTACTTGGCACTTATGCGTGAAAATGTGAAATAGTACGTCCAATTCCTATTCCGTGGCTTGAGAGCTGGATATAGAGTACAAATCGCTAGCCGGCGCATAAAAGTGTTTTTTTCTTCCGTTTTTTCCGTTAACCTTTTTCCAATGATTTATACTGCATTTTTTCTTGCCTGTTTTCTTCTGAAGACGCTATTCTCATTTTATTTTTCGTTTTTATTTTATTCTTTTGTATTTTCGTTTTAGTTTTCTTTTCTATTTATTTGATTTTTATATTTTTTGTAAAATTCGTAAACTATTAGAAAAGTTGTTTTCCTTTTTCCAAATATCTGTGAACTTTGCTTAAAATCTGTGAATGTTCTGAAATTTGTCATTTATTTCTACTTATCTACAAATTTGGTCAAACTTAAAGAGGTTTGACTTTTCAAAAAACAATATACCTTATATTTTGAAACAAAGGGAATAGAAAATTATGAAAATGCAACAACACTAACGGTGCTGCAAAGCGTGCCCAACCCTTCTAGTATATACGAACCATGCATAGAGCAAGCACTTCATGGTCATACACTCATCAGTCCCGTTTACAAGAGTACAACCCATTAATAATCTCTAGTCCTCGGTGATGATGACCAAGTACATGAGGGACAATGTACAAGGTCTTGTGATACTTCCTTTCCTTCTTGTGGTGTGTTTGGCCTGTCTTTGATGCACATATGGTGATTAATAACTCATGGTTTGTTTATTTTGGGATATCAATTGTTGACCTCGATTGTTTATATGTTGAGATGATAAGTCTGTTCTTTCTTTTACATTATTTAGGTGAAATCATAAACGACAAGGGGGGCAACAAGATGATCAAAGTAAGCCACATACCCAAAGCCCGCTGTTATAAAGACAAGCACAATCTCCAAAGACAATTCTGCTGTAAATAGATAAGTTGTGCTGGCCAAATCTTTGGGAATGCTTCATAAACTGACACTGCAAGATTAATTACATACCAGCAGCAGGAACAACAAAGTAGTTTTGTTATCTCTCCTTTATCCAGTGGATAAGTATCAACCTTATGGTTCTCGAAATAATGATGTGTTGATGAGATCATAAATTTGCCATGTTTTATAAATTAGATATGTTATTTTGATATTTATAAAACTAGTCGGTTGCCTACGTAATTGTGTGGCTAGATTTGCCACGTACCATTTACATATTCAATATTGGTTTATGTACATATTTTGATAGTCTCCTACTATGTCTAGTGACAGTGAACCTGTGATGGATACTAGAAAAATATGGACTATAATCTCCCTCTCTACTCAGTATTATGTTAACATCTTTCATATACTTTTTGTTGCATTGGATGGGCGAACAACAGTTTTATAACAATTGTGAATCACCCATCATTGTAATTTGAATTATGTTTAGTAAGTATTATCGACTCTACAGGTCAAGCATGATGTATATAGATTTAAAATACATAGACAACCCAACATAAATTGACTGTTAATTTCTCATGTTCAAGAGTGTTTTGTTTTAACATCTTAGTGTTTTAAGTTTTAACACTACTTCTTTTGCACACAGACCTCAAAGCAAGTTGAGCTAGCTAATCTAGGGTTTGTGTGTTGCGGATAGATAGGAAGTGAGGGGCGTTGCTCATGTAGCTACATCTCATACTGGCTCGCTCAACTACCATGTTTTTTGGCAATGGACATACCGTCAACACCGCAGATTCTTTTGGGGCAACTATGAGAAAGTTGAGGACACGTCAAGTCCATGACTGTCTCGACTCCACATACGATGTCCATGAGGAAATAGTGTGTCCATGACAACCGTTTGGTTAGTTTCTCACAGTTGTCGACAAGAAGAGACAGTTACGGTTACTTTCTCACAATGAGGACACTGGTCTTTTCTCTTTAGTGTATTTCCTTCTTCTTTGGACTTGTCATTTCTATATTGCTTAGCTTCTTGACGCAACCTCATCACTTAACCATATCCTACCCACAAGTGTTGTTAGCATTAGTATCCTTGGTAATGTTATTGTTGAGTCTCAATGACTCACGGATACCACAACAACAGGTGCGGGTACAATTAAAGTTTTGCTCTAAGGCAAGAGCATGAACGTTCTACGTGGAGATCTTTTTGTTCTTGTTCGATGACGGATCATTAGGATGGGATTCCAATTGGCAGCTTGGGAATAGCAGGGCGGACATTGCTTATTTCTCTTTCCTCGTAGGCATATTTGCTTCTTGTCTGTATTCGGAATCGTGCCTTCTTGCATGTATGACTGATGTAATGTTGGTGTGTCCTCTATTTGGTGAACTACTTATGTATTGGCATATGTTTGCCAAAATGTTATCTTGTATTACTCTTCTATTCATGAGTAGTTGTATTTGTTGTGATGTTCACCTTGTTACCAACATATGACCCTGTGTGTATGTTGGGGCGACTAATATGTGCTTCTATCCTTAGCAAAGATTGCAAAGTCTTCATGGTGCTAGGACCACATGTTGCGCTAGACAAGTTGGTATCAAAGCCATGTTACAATCCTCGTACCTATGGGTTATGGGCCCAATCCAAAGGAAAAATCATTGAAACAATTGCTTGGAAAGAGAGGTTGGACAAAGTTGAACTAAATGGCTTGATGAAGTGACAATCTTGAAATTCTGTAAGGACCTTGAACGAAACAGGAATTTCTGAACAACTTCGAATAATGGAGAAAACAACGACACTAGAAAACCAATATGATATCTTCTATGTTCCGCAGATTCAAACTGAGAAAATATGAGAGAAAGAGAGAGAGAGAGAGAGAGAGAGAGAGAGAGAGAGAGAGAGAGAGAGAGAGAGAGAGAGAGAGGATACTTGGGTAAGAACTTCAGACACGCAAGAGCATAAAACAAAGAAAGATGAGTTCATCTCACTGGAAAAAATGATAGCGAAGAATTATGTCTTGGAGGTCTTGATCATCTTCATGGCATCGTCTTCATGAAGGAATCTCCAGATTAGAACACAAAATAAAATTAGAAAGATTCTTCTCATGAATAAAATGAACATTTCATTAGAGCATCTCTAACTTCTTGAAGAAAAAAGGGTGAGAGGGTGGGAAAAGATAATGCTTAGGACGGATGGAAAGAGCAACGATTGGAGTGAAATTTCCAACGATACTTGTGATTTATCAAAAGGATTAGCATTCCCGTAGGAATATGAGAACACCAGTTAGAAAGGTATGGAATCAACACTTGGCATCGAAGCAACTTGAATTCCATAACAAAGAATGAACCTAGGTGTACTACTTGAATTCCCAAATACGAGATTCCAAAATTTTGATTATGCAATCTGGCACAATTGATCCAATGAGTGAAATTACATAAATAAAAGCAACCTAATATCACAATATAGCTCCATATACAACCCCCATCAACACATAACTCAAACTTCACAAACTTGTCTACCTCGGACTTTCAAAAAAGCAACGATACTTGATATGCCAATACCATCTGCATTGTCTATCAAGTACCAGGGATCATGCTCAGCCTACTTCCACCATCAATAGTATTGAAATGATTTTTGAAAATCTGTGTCCAGAAGTAATGGAACTGAAATGATGCAATTGTGGCAAGAATCTCTTGTAAGTCAACTCCCGGGACACATCCATACGGTAAGGAGGCACCAAGACCAGAATTCCCGCCGGCAATCGATATCATATCAATTCCAAAACCCCCATGATCCTAAAACTTTTGAAAGGTGTAAGGAATAGATGAAGACACTTACATCACACTTCCTTACCAGAGGGAGGGCAGGTGGGGAAAGAAGTAAAAAAGAGTTCCTAATCTTCGATAACTACACCAACATAGTTTTTCTTGGTAGGCTCAACAACGACCAAAAGGGGCTCCTACGGTCAGTACTGCTCTGATTTAGCAAGTATTTGTCTGGTCAAATGAAGAGGATCTTTTGGTTTGGCTTTGCTACTATGTCTTGGGCACTTTGGACCACTAGAAACAAGTTCTCGATTGAACATACTAAATTGCTTAAACTTTTACAGCAGTGGAAGCCGCTAGTTAAAGATGTTGACATTGAGGTCACAACGTCAAATCTCATCAGCTGGGAAAGGGTCCCTTTGTCTACCTAATGCTTCCATGTAGTCTTTTTGCTAAATCTTTTAGTGTGTGGGTTGCTGGCATGCATGTCATGTCTGTCATTATGACTGCAATCCTTGTTGGTGCAGCATTTAAACTTGTTGGTTCTTTGCTACCTTTCCGTATGCTTGTGCTGGATACTGCCGTGTGATTTAATTATAAAGTCAGGTTCTCTCTTTTTCTCTAAAAAGATCAGCTGACATCATAAAGCCATGCGAGGGAGGAGGAAGTTCTCAGAACTCTGATACACTAGTAAATCCTGGACGCCATTCTGGGCGAGCAAAAAAAATGAATATTTGATAGAAAAGAACCCCTTTGCAATTTGATCTATGATTTTGGTTCCCAACTTACTCTGTTCCACTTCCGCACCGTCCCTATGGTTACGTCCAGTTTCTCACAGAAATAGTCTGGCTATTTATTTATTTGTCATGCCAACGAAAAATAAATGTTAATCTAGAAATTTATGCATGAAAACCCGTCCAATAAGAAATGCAACAAAAAGGAGCAACTATGTATATTCACATCACAATTCACGCACATAGCTGCAAAACAGAGTCCATATATACCAAAAATATTAGCGTCACAACATTAGAGACAAAATATTCCTTCTTTCAGTCAAAGAAGTGGAATCAGGCCGAGTCATTGCACATCACCAGTTGTTATCAGCAACTGGGAAGGATAGATTAATGCTTCAGGACATAACATCGGAATTGTCCATGTACCAAAATCAATAATATGGAACACTGCAAATTCCATGCCAAATGACTAGTAGAAGTCAAGACACAAATAGATAAGAGACCTTACACTTGCTAGGATTCTGACACATGGTTTAATAGTGGAGAGGCGTATATATGACACATGCCAAATGCCTAGAGGTCAACATACCATGGTAGGATTGTGACACGTGGTTTCATAATGGGGAGGCCACCTTAAACTTGCAACTTAGAATTTTCATCTAAGTATAACACCCAGAAAAAAATATACACTGTCTACAATCAAATCACCCTGGAAAAGAATTTCCACAAATCAGCAACAGTTAAAAATTAGTAGTGCTTTTTCACAAAGTTCACGAGCCAAGATACTTGGTCCTTCTCATGCATAGCCAAATGAGATAAGGCAACAAAGAACAAACAACGCTTCCTCAGGAACTAAGATGGGTTTAGTTACAGATAAAAACATTATTTCTAATATATCTAGAGTACTACATGTGGTCACAGGTAAGCGTGTATCACAGTAAGCCACACTATACAAACATCCCTCCTCAACCGAGCAGCCAGTTCAAGAGTCTGTAGAACCTGTAATAAATAATAACACAACATGAGTATCAAATAACCAAGCCTACTTTTGCTTGTCAAAACACCTCTCTCAAGGCGAATGTTTTGTACCCATATCCAGAAAGAAAACTAAGAGCAAACGTGAAAGCAATGTTTAATCCACATTCTTTGCAAAATGTCACACAACTCAAAGTTAGCGCCACAAAACCCAGACATGCATCTCTTGTTCCAAAAAATCCTAAAACTTCCAAGTCTACAAATGGAATATGGACACTTTGGTAAAAAAACATGGGTGAAGTCTGTTCTGTACAACTTACTTGCTGCACACCACCTGTTTATCAAAATCGCAAACTTCCAAAATATCAGAATAGTGTATGGTTTGGTGTGATATTTTACACATCAGATGTGTGTCATGTAAGAATGTATTGCACAATGCACATGAGCTTGCATACTTAGTGATAGCATTCTGTCTGGATAATAGTTGTGTACAAAAAAGTAGAACATACATGCTTGAGAATTGACATAATAATCTGTAGACGGGGCTAGTTAAAAAAGGAGATTTGCACCTCTTGTAATAACTTCTCCAAGTTTTGATAATTTTGCAGTCAACTCTATGGTGCTCCGTTGTTCTTTGAGTGTGTGAAACACCCCAACCTACGGAGTTTGCCAAACACATCTCTTAGAGCTAGCATTTTGCTAATAATACTTCGGTACAAATAAATGTATGGCCGGGATCAAGAAAACCGCCCTCATATATAGAAATGAACTTACAGAAATACGAACTTCAGCATCTAAAGTTCCCTTGTATATGCTCATCAGTGTATTTTCCAACTGATAATTGCAGGAAACAAAAACATTCTAGTCAAGACCGTGAAGTTACTAAATATCACACAAATTAAATTTATTTTCAGTTTGTTTACCTAACAAATCTCTAATTCACTCACCTCAATTGTGGAAGAAACAGGCTTTCCATTGAAAGATTCGATAATATCACCTTTTTGGATTCCAAATTTCTCAGCAGGCGACCCTCCCGACACCAAATGTTCAAATGTCAATAATTAACCTTTACACAGATGAGAAATTGAGCACTTTCAGGAAGTCATTACCTACCTCTTGAACAATAAGACCATCATCAATGTTAAACATACGCCATAACATGTCAACATGAGCAGGTTCTAGAAGTTTGATGTCCTTAAACATCATTCCAAGATGAGGCCGGGTGATGTGCCTACATCAAATCAGATAATCATCATTTAACATATCTTTGGTGGAACCAGGCTTCCATCTAACATGTTAAAAAATCAACAATAATGAAATATTTTGATTCAAATAGAGTTTAGAAAGGCCCAACAGGGATGAATCGTTCATAGTAGTTGACAAAACTCATAGAGGGGATTTGATATTACGTAAAAGTAACACATTTTGCACTCTCAGCGCCGTTCTACTTGTTTCTTCCTATCTAGGCCCCATCAAAGATCTAGTTCTTGATTTTCTTACAAATGAGCATTATTGCTAAATTATTTACTGTAGCCACATGTTCAAACGAGATGATGATGATATTTTCTTTGAAAATCTTTACACAACTTATGGTCATTAAATTTCATAAAAGTGAGAAAATAGATACTACTAAAAATAATGACTCCTAAAAATACGTAAAAAGAACAATTAGGAGACACCATATTAGTCTAATACTATCACAGCACTGAGAGAGAAAACGTACTGATATTTCTTCCATGAATCCAAACAATTGAGCAAAATGGAAGAAGGTATGAAAGACCCAAATCTCTTAGGGACGTTGACCATTCCGACAACTTCTCCACGCAGGTCAATAACTGGCCCCCCATAGTCAAACTGCAACAATTCATATTGGCAACATATATGAAACTTTGCAAGAACAAAAAAAATGTTATAACAATAGATTGCAATATAGAACATAAAGATGACATCACACAAAACTCAAAACTGTACCAAATGTATATAATACTATCTAATGATAAGATATATCACCTCATTATCATCACCATGACCATCTGGAGAACGGAAGTATACATTGTGGTGCCGCTCAAACATGGTTGGATTCAAATATTCTGCCCTGGCATATGTTATCCTTAGATTTAAGGAATTGTCTCTTCCGAGCCGAAAAACCTCTTGAGCAAATTCTACATCTTTTTCATTCCACTAGTAGAAAACAGGGCTATGGTCCAGGCCGCATCAGCCCATTAGTCCCGGTTCAGTCTAGAACCGGGACCAATGTGGGCATTGGTCCCGGTTCGTGAGCCCAGGGGGCCGGCCGGACCACGTGGGCCATTGGTCCCGGTTCATCTGGACCTTTTGGTCCCGGTTGGTGGTATGAACCGTGACCAATGGGCCTCGCTCCTGGCCCACCACCATTGGTCCCGGTTGATGGCTTGAACCGGGACCAAAGGATGCCCTTTAGTCCCGGTTCAGGTCACCAACCGGGACCAATGAGGTGCCTATATATACCCCCTCGCGCAAGAGCAGAGCACAGTGCTCTGTTTTTTCTGGCCGAGGGGGAGAGGGCTTTGTGGTGCTCTAGCTCACCTCCTATGCACATGAGGTGTTCGATGGAATGCCCGAGCCACACTACTTAAGCTTTCTCCTCTCAAAGCTCGACCTCCAAGCTCCATTTTCTTCGAGATTTGTCTAGATTTAGCGGTCCGTCACGCCCCGTCCCCGTCTTCACCGTCGTCGATCACCCGCGCCGATCTCATCACCGACACCACCGTGGTGAGCCTCTTGTTCTTATCTTCTTTCTGAAAGGAAAAATATTCTTACTTGTATGTTTAGATAGATACTTGTATCATTTTCTTACATTTTTATTGCATCTTATATAGTGCGATGGTTTTGGTATCCGCCCCCGTCGGCCCTCGTCCTGTCTATGATTCGGATTTGGTATGTATATTATCTTTATAACTATTGGTTCATTTATTGTTTATGAAAATTATGCCGACCAACGTGACATAGATTTTATTTATCTAGGATGTATGTGAATCGGAAATGCCAACCGACCTTGTCGAGAGGTTAAATTTAGTTGAAGAAGAAAACAATTTGTTGAAGGAAAAAAATAAAAAAATTGAGGAGGAGAAGATGATATTGGAGTTGCATGTTGCGGATGTCGTCGATGATCACAAGATCAAGATGGATGCAATGCGCTTGAAGATTAGAAAGATTAGAAAATATGCCATTCATACCGAGGCTTGGTATCATTATGCCGTTGGATCAATTGTTACCTTGGTTGCGATTATGATCGCATTTGTTTTCGCATTGAAATGTTTTACATAGTTTCAATGTATGGTTTAATTAATTAGATACTCTGGAGAGCTATATGTTGTTAGATGAGAACTATGTATGCACTTTGGTTTTAATGTGATGATGAACTTCTATTAATTTGGACACTTAATTATATATAATGCACGCAGATGAACCGGCAATGGATGTACGGTGACAGACACACCCGCGAGTACATTAAGGGCGTGCATGAGTTTCTCGATGCGGCCGAGGCAAACAAGCAGAATGGTTTTATGTGTTGTCCATGCACTGAATGTGGGAATACGAGGTCTTACTCTAACCGGAAAATCCTTCACTCCCACCTGCTTTACAAGGGTTTCATGCCACACTATAATGTTTGGACGAGGCACGGAGAAATAGGGGTTATGATGGAAGACGGCGAAGAAGAAGAGTACGATGACAACTATGTGCCCCCTGAATACGGTGATGCTGCAACGGGGGGAGCTGGTGAAGATCAAGAGGAACCAGACGATGTGCCCAATGATGCTACCACGGGTGAAGCTACTGAAGATCAAGAGGAACCAGACGATGTGCCCGATGATGATGATCTCCGCCGGGTCATTGTCGATGCAAGGACGCAATGAATTAGTCAAAAGGAGAAGCTGAAGTTCGATCGCATGTTAGAGGATCACAAAAAAGGGTTATACCCCAATTGCGAAGATGGCAACACAAAGCTCGGTACCGTACTGGAATTGCTGCAGTGGAAGGCAGAGAATGTTGTGGCTGACAAAGGATTTGAGAAGCTACTGAAAATATTGAAGAAGAAGCTTCCAAAGGATAACGAATTGCCCGACAGTACATACGCAGGAAAGAAGGTCGTATGCCCTCTAGGATTGGAGGTGGAGAAGATACATGCATGCCCTAATGACTGCATCCTCTACCGCGGTGCATACAAGGATATGAACGCATGCCCGGTATGCGGTGCGTTGCGGTATAAGATCAGACGAGATGACCCCGGTGATGTTGACGGCGAGCCTCTCAGGAAGAGGGTTCCTGCGAAGGTGATGTGGTATGCTCCTATAATACGACGGTTGAAACGTCTGTTCAGAAACGAAGAGCATGCCAAGTTGATGCGATGGCACTGTGAGAACCGAAAGAAAGATGGGAAGTTGAGAGCACCCGCTGACGGGTCGTAGTGGAGAAAAATCGAGAGAAAGTACTAGGATGAGTTTGCAAAGGACCCAAGGAATGTATGGTTTGCTTTAAGCGCAGATGGCATTAATCCTTTCGGGGAGCAGAGCAGCAATCACAGCACCTGGCCCGTGACTCTATGTATGTATAACCTTCCTCCTTGGATGTGCATGAAGCGGAAGTTCATTATGATGCCAGTTCTCATCCAAGGCCCTAAGCAACCCGGCAACGAAATTGATGTGTACCTAAGGCCATTAGTTGAAGAACTTTTACAGCTATGGAATGGAAACGGTGTACGTACGTGGGATGAGCACAGACAGGAGGAATTTAACCTTAAGGCGTTGCTGTTCGTGACCATCAACGATTGGCCCGCTCTCAGTAACCTTTCAGGACAGACAAACAAAGGATACCACGCATGCACGCACTGTTTAGATGACACTGAAAGTATATACCTGGACAAATGCAGGAAGAATGTGTACCTGGGCCATCGTCGATTTCTTCCGACCAACCATCAATGTCGAAAGAAAGGCAAGCATTTCAAAGGCGAGGCAGATCACCGGAAGAAGCCCGCCATGCGCACCGGTGATCACGTGCTTGCTATGGTCAATGATTTACACTACGTAATCTTTGGAAAGGGTCCCAGTGGACTAGCTGTTCCGAATGACGCTGAGGGACACGCACCCATGTGGAAGAAGAAATCTATATTTTGGGACCTACCCTACTGGAAAGACCTAGAGGTCCGCTCCTCAATCGACGTGATGCACGTGACGAAGAACCTTTGTGTGAACCTGCTAGGCTTCTTGGGCGTGTATGGGAAGACAAAAGATACACTTGAGGCACGGGAGGACCTGCAACGTTTGCACGAAAAAGACGGCATGCCTCCGAAGCAGTATAAAGGTCCTGCCAGCTACGCTCTTACGAAAGAAGAGAAATAAATCTTCTTTGAATGCCTGCTCAGTATGAAGGTCACGACTGGCTTCTCGTCGAATATAAAGGGAATAATAAATATGCCAGAGAAAAAGTTTCAGAACCTAAAGTCTCATGACTGCCACGTGATTATGACGCAACTGCTTCCGGTTGCATTGAGGGGGCTTCTACCGAAAAACGTCCGATTAGCCATTGTGAAGCTATGTGCATTCCTCAATGCAATCTCTCAGAAGGTGATCGATCCAGAAATCGTACCAAGGCTAAGGAGTGATGTGGCTCAATGTCTTGTCAGTTTCGAGCTGGTGTTCCCACCATCCTTCTTCAATATCATGACGCACGTCCTAGTTCATCTAGTCGACGAGATTGTCATCCTGGGGCCCGTATTTCTACACAATAGTTCCCCTTTGAGAGGTTCATGGGAGTCCTAAAGAAATATGTCCGTAACCGCGCTAGGCCAGAAGGAAGCATCTCCATGGCCCATCAAACAGAGGATGTTATCGGGTTTTGTGTTGACTTCATTCCTGGCCTTAACAAGATAGGTCTCCCTAAATCGCGGTATGAGGGGAGACTGACTAGAAAAGGCACTCTTGGAAGAGACTCAATGATATGCAGGGACGGATATTCTTGGTCTCAAGCACACTACACAGTTCTACAGAACTCTACCTTGGTGACCCCGTATGTCGATGAACACAAGAACAGTCTGCGCTCCAAACACCCGGAGCAATGCGACGACTGGATTACATGTGAACACATCAGGACTTTCAGCAGTTGGTTGGAAACACGTCTCAGAGGTGACAACACTGTTTGTGATGAGTTGTACTTGTTGTCCAGGGGACCATCTTTGACTGTATTGACTTACAAAGGATACGAGATAAATGGGAATACATTTTACACGATCGCCCAAGATCAAAAGAGCACCAACCAAAACAGCGGTGTCCGCTTTGATGCAGCAATCGAGAGCGTAAAGGACACATATTATGGTTACATAGTGGACATATGGGAACTTGACTACGAACCTGATTTTAAGGTCCCTTTGTTTAAGTGCAAATGGGTCAATCTGTTAGGCGGCGGGGTACAGCAGGTAGACCCACAGTATGGAATGACAACAGTGGATCTAAAAAATCTTGGGTACACTGACGAACCATTCGTCCTAGCCAATGATGTGGCACAGGTTATCTATGTGAAGGACATGTCTACCAAACTGAGAAAAAGAAAAGATAAGGAAGTGAATACATCATACGATGAGCCAAAGCGCCACATAGTTCTTTCAGGAAAAAGGGACATCCTGGGAGTGGACGGCAAGACAGACATGTCTGAAGATTATGAAAAGTTTCATGAAATTCCTCCCTTCAATGTCAAGGCTGACCCAAGCATCCTGATAAACAATGAAGATTATCCATGGTTACGGCGCAATAAGCAAATGACACAAGCGAAGAAAAAGTGAAGACTTTCTCCCGTAATAAGCAAATGCTATGTGGGTGAAATTATGATACCATCCCAACTTTCAACTTTTTCAGAGGTCATTTGAAATGCTTTCATGTCTTATGGTTTGAAACTTTGATACTTCGAAAGTGATTGTCCATTTTGTACACGAAGTGCATCAAGTTTTTGTCGTAACCCTCTCTACTTTTTGGAACATGCTATGTGGGTGAAATGATGATACCATGCCAACTTTCAACCTTTTCAGAGTTCATTTTGAAATGCTTTCCAATTTCAGAGTCATTTAGCTCAAAGAATGAATTAATAGCAAACAGAATGAACTACAAAACTTTTATGAAAATAAAAACAATCAATTAAAATATTATGTTATGATCAACTAAAATAAAACTATTATATTCTTCAATAGCAAAAAGAATATAATTTGTGTGACCTAAAATCAAATTATAAGTATTTAATTGTAAGTATAAATAAAAAATAAATAGCAAAAAAGAAAAAAAATTCTAATTTTATAGTAAAGTTATTCATAAACTAGTGATTCACACAAAATTTTAAAATTTCAAATTTAAACTATTTAAAATTTAAAACTAATGGCACTAACAGAAAGTTTATAATTTTTGTGACCTAAAAGCAAAAAGAAATCACTAAAAAACTGTAAGTATTTAGTTGTAAGTAGAAATAAAAAATAAATAGAAAAAAATTCTAATTTTATAGTAAAGTTAGTCATAAACTAGTGATTCACACAAATTTTTAAAAATTCAAATTTAAACTATTTAAAATTTAAAACTCATGGCACTAACAGAAGGTTTATAATTTTTGTGACTTAAAAGCAAAAAGAAATCACTAAAAAACTGTAAGTATTTAGTTTTAAGTAGAAATAAAAAAATAAAAAACCAAAAAAATGTAGAAATAAAAAAGAAAAAACAAAAAAAAATGCCACCTACTGGGCCTCCACGGCCTGAATACGACTAGAAACCCTACATGGGCCAGGATTCAGGCCCGCAGAAGGCCCAATAGGCCCACAGGCAAAGCAGTGTCAAATTAGGCCCATAGGCCTTCAGTTCAGAGGAGTTCGAGTGGGAGGAGGCAGCTAAGCTTATAAACTGGTGTTGGGCGCTGTCAACTAGCGATGTGGGACTAAACTTTTGGGCGCGGGGCGCACAAGGGCATTGTTCCCGGTTGGTGGCACGGACTTGTCGAATCCAAAGTCTTCGAGGGACTTCGTGTAGCCGTTCATGTCGTAGTCGGACTTGTCAAAATGCACACCGGCGGTAGTGGAACTTGTGTCGGTCGTCGTGGTACTAGGCCCCTGATCTTGGCGTGATCCAAAAAGAAGACACGGCGTTGGGGGAAGACCCGAAAGTGCTCCCGGAGTCAAACGCAGGGTCGTGCGCAGCGGTCGAGGAACTGCTGCTCGATGTAGGGGACTGGCGAGAAGGGGCCTGCAGGTCATCGGGGCTTGGCGCACTGGCGACGAAGGATGATGAGGTGGCGAAGGAGGAGCTCTGCTCCTAGGAGCTGGTTGCCGGTGGCGCGACGGACGGCAGGGTCGAGCAGGAGTAGGGACTCGCCGGTAGGGCAGGAACGAGGTGAAGCGGGGCCGGTGATGTTGTGCAGAAGGACGGCAAGGTTCGGCGATGGTGCATGGGGTCGCGCTGGCATGGGGAGGCGCTGGACTTGGGCTCCGGTGGGAGGGAGGAGGAGGCAACAAGAGGTCGAGGCTAGGGCCTCGGGGCGGAGCTTTGAGCTTGGCCGGCAGCAGCCATGGAGAAGGGCGGCGCTGGGGTGTGTCAAGGATCCTGGCAACACAACGTACTACCATGATGAATACCGGTGGAAGAGATGCATATGCAAAGGAAGATAACACCGTCTCAGATTTCACCTTAGCGAGGCCAAGGGATCAAAATCCGGATGATCGACCGAGAGACATTTAGCACTCCGCTTCTAATGTTCTCCTTGATGTGCTAGCGTAACCCATTCATAGATATGGTTTGGTATCTAGAACATCAAGTAAAAGGTCAGACTTCGGGAGCACAAGAATCCATAAGGAGTAGCTTATTGGAGTAAATCCTACGAAATTCTTATGGGAGGTGGCCAACTTCCTCAATCGAGATACTACAACAACAGGTCTTCCGGCTGGGTGTGTTGGCCACGACATCCACTTTACCGGATTACAGAGAGACCATTATTATAGTTCTTGAGAGATGTTCCAACCATCATATCTGCCTGAGATTCAGATCTGGTTGGTGTCAGAATATTCTAGACTCATCAAGTCTAGAAGGAAAAAAATGAAAGTTTGCAACACAAAACGACGAGATGGCGTTGCGAGATTCTCGGGAAATGAACTATGATAGCAAGCTCCAAAACATGAGCTGGTTCTGCTACACACATGTGAACATGCTGTCCCAGACAAGCATGACCACATGGTAGTCTTATAATAAAACACTACCGAGTTCTGGTTGGGAACCATCATCAAGGATATCAAAGTCCTTGTGCACTTATCGATGAACTTCTTATCCTTGAACAAATCAATCCGTGACTAAAGGGTGCATTGGTCACGGTTCGTGGCACCAACCGAGACCATTGCCCCCCTTTAGTCCCGGTTGGTGCCACCAACCGGGACCAATGGCCTTCGCTTCCCGCCCTTTGGGCTGTCGAAAAGAGGCCTTTGGTTCCGGTTGGTGGCACCAATCGGGACTAAAGGGG